>NC_142591.1:62565734-62615734 GCF_965207765.1 Zootoca vivipara
ACCACTATTCTATCCTACAGATAAACTCGGTGAAATGGCTCTAGCATCTTTAAAAAGAGATTGCCCCCCAAAAAGCATGCCTAGGGAGTCATTGTGACAGTGCAAAATACATTTATGTACATCCCTCTTACAAAAACACCAATATGTTAGCATTCCGGGAAGCATGCTACGTTTTTTCCCCTATAACAGAGTGAAATAGCAGCTCCGAAAGATAGCTTCTTCTTTTTTTTCTCCTTTTCTTTTCTTTAAGACAAACGGGGGGAAAAGAGGGGGGGGATTTTCTTCTCTCTTTTGAACTACTAGAGAAATATCACTACTACATACAGATATAAAAGCAGCATAGAAAGTTACAGGTTTCTTACCTACTAGTAATAAAGAAGACTAAATGTGAGCATGGTTAACTACAATGCATTTTCACATTTGTCCAACACATTTACAAGAGAAAACACCATTGGGAAACCTCACAGGACAGAAGTGTTATAACACCAAGAGAACTACTAGATTCCTCCCCCCCCATTTTTAATATATCTTTTTTTTTCTTTATTAAAAAACCCAGACAGGATGGGATGGAAAGAATTTTGGAAGGGTTCTGGAGCTGGAGTCACTGTTATTTACCATCGTTGTTGATACAAAAAAATGAATGAGGTTGAATAGACCCGATTGTCGTACTCTGTGGAACCTTGTAAAAAAGTGAAGGGATTTTTTTAAACTTTATATTCTTTTGGGTGGGGGGGTGGGTGGGGGGTAGAGGCAGCTGGTTGATGTAGTAGCTGCCAAAATGCTAATTAACTGCAGGCTGTGTCCTTATTTCTGTACTAAACAGGAAAACAAGAAACAAAAACAGAAATGAAAAAAAAAACCCAAAACAAAACAAAGAACGGAAAGGAAGAGGAGCCGTTTTGTACAATGGCAATTTTTCCCCCTTTGCTGCTGTTTTTTTTTTTAAGTCCTACATCCCACTGCAAATCATCTTCCATTTTTCATTCTGTTGACCTGGATATTATTATATTTCATTCAGAAACAAGAAAAAAATGAACATTTTTTCCTTCCAATCTGCTGCACATCTGCGCGTTTTGATGCGGGCCTTCAGAGTTCAGTCAGTAACCCACGGACACTATACATCTTCTTCTTAATATGTCTGCTGCTGTTTTATCCAATGCTCATGCCCTTGAGGGTTTTCCCTCTCTCTTTCTTTATTTCTCTCTCTCTCTATCTCTCTCTCTATCTATCTCTCTCTCTCTCTCTCGCATTTTTTATTTATTAAATCCCATTATTGTTATAAAGAACATTGTGACTTTATATTATTAGCATTTTTGCTTTCAACAGCAATTAGCAATCTCTTGGTTTGCTGTTTGGTAAAGCGTCTGTTAATGAGGTCATCTAGTTTAAAATCCCAGCTACTGGAAAATAACAGGGAGGAGGTCAAATCTATCATTTTGAATGTGTTAAAATTATCTGCTCTTCTCAGTTTCCTAAAGGAAAGGTATCTTTGTTTTCCAGAAGAAGTCATTATGACCCGTTACTGGCCTTCTGTTTTTGTTTTTTGTTTTACTTCTACCTCAAGATACAGTTTAAAGTTCTTTTGCAGTATTGAAACGTGACAGTTCAGTAAAAACCTTTGAGCATCTGAGGATGAGGAATTTTGTGTTTGTGTTTGTTTTTAGTAGTTCTGCGGTTCAGTCTTAGCGAGGAGTCGCTTCTATGGTGGACGGAGTCCCAGGGGTGTTTGACCGAGGCGTGGCTGCTGGTGGAGTGTCAATCGGGCTCCCGGCTCCACTGTTGGGCGTTGCGGAGGAGCTGACTGCTGGTGTCTCTCCTTGCTGCTGCGCTTGAAGTGTCTGTCCACAGATGTGGTGATGCTTCTCCCAGTCCTTATGCTGGCAAAATGAGCCACAGTATCGTGCCGTGTTGCAACCGCTGCAGGTTTCACTAGCTTTACGGCCACAGTTCCAGCAACTCTGCAGAAGAGACAGAGGGAGAAAGAGAGAATGGAGCAAGGCATGTCAGTCATTTGGCTGGAATGTCAACATGAGTATTTATGGTAGTATTAGCACAATATACTTGCTAACAGCTGGGTTGGACCTGCTGTCCTGTGAACGGAAAGGCTCCTTCCATTCACAGAAGTGATTTGGATCTAGTAGAGAAGCGCTGCCGGAGGAAGGGGAGCGAATCCTGCCGATTTCCCCTTTCTTCTGCAGGCCCTGGTGCTTTTCCTGAGGTCCACCAACCCTTCAGAGCAGACTTTCTGGAGGGCACAGAGGAATGCAAGGGAAAGGGGGATCACCAAAGATAGCTTTCTGCCTGTAGGAGTGTCTTCAGAAAGATACTTCTGCTCTGGGCACCTCTGCATCCAACCCTTAATCTTGGCCTAGCTAAAAGAATTGGAGATATAAATTGTAATACCAAGTGGAAAGGAGTCAACTGCTTTTTCACCCCATTTACAGCTCTGGGGAGTTTCCAAAAGGCAGGGAGCTGTCAGGGTAGACGGAGAAAGAGCTGCCCATGGGACATCTAAAGAGGGACCATAGATCATTATCTACAATGCACCTTATGCTATAAGTACACAGGCTTTTGTTGTTGTTTTTGAGTGGGGGGGGGGAGAAGCACCCACGGGAACATGGGAAGCAGCATTACACTGATGCAGAGAATTGGCCCATCTAGATCAGCACTGAGTCCATTGGCTCTTCTGGGCTTCAGGGGGGAGTCCTTCCCAGCCTTGCGTGGAAATGCCGAGGATTGGATATGACACCTTTTGCATGCACACCGAGTCATGGCCAGGGGTAGGCAAACCTAAGGCCTGGGGGCTGGATGAGGCCCAATCGCCTTCTCAATCCAGCCCACGGATGGTCCAGGAATCAGTGTGTTTTTACATGAGTAGAATGTGTTCTTTTATTTAAAATGCATCTCTGGGTTATTTGTGGGACATAGGAATTCGTTCACCCCCCCCAAAATATAGCCTGCCCCCCCAAGGTCTGAGGGACAGTGGACCGGCCCATGGCTGAAAAAGGTTGCTGACCCCTGGTCATGGCCATTCCAAGTCACACAGGGTTCAGTTTTCTAGGCCACCTTTAGATTCACACAAATGGTAAGCATAATCACTTTCTCTGTGCCAGGCGTTAAATTGTGGATTGCGGGTTCCACTATTTAACTCCTGGCACATAGAAAGTTATTAAGTTTACCATGCACAGAGGTACACCTTTCTTTACTGTACACCTTTCACCATATGCTGACAATGCACTTCTTCATCCTGGTCTTCGACAGGTAAGGTAACATGTTTTGTGGGGCTGGCTAACTCCTTTTTTTGGGGCTGAATTTCTATAGTTCTGTTCCATTTGGAATGGATTTACACGCCCTATGTTTTTATTTGTTTTTATAATTGCACATTTTATTGCGGGGACCTTATGGCGAAGGGCAGGTGAGATATTTTTAAAAATAGGTAGGAAAGACCATTAAAAGTAAAAATAGTAGAAACTAGAAATGCTGGACATCTTAAATGTAAAAGTATAGTTGTGTACACACTATACATTTAAAACACATTCCTCCAGGTAGTTGAATTTTATTTCCAACCCCAGTGATGGGGCATCCTCCTCCATTGAATCTGAACTGATGCAGGGCAGCCTGGGTAGCACACAAAGATCTGCCTGGCTGCCCAAACCCTCAGTATCTGCTACCTGAGGCAGCCACTTCCTTCTGCCTACTGGTGGGGTCGGTCCTAGAAAGGCTTAGATGAAAGAAACCCCATGCATCCGGTAGCTTAACCTTTCTAAAACAAAAGCGGTAACGTATTCAATCGAACAGGAATGTTTACAGACTCTCCAGAGTTTATAAAAGGCCTCTTTAAAGCTGTGCGCCACAGCAGACACATCAAGACTCAGTTTGCAGGTGAACGCAGCACTCTTCTGTATCACTAAACTGCCCATGAAGCTCCTTCAGAGACAGGTTGGGCAGCTGCCTCACAATTTTGGGACTTTGTTCTCCTGAAGCCATGGCAGCAGCTAGCGCTTTAAGTTGACATGCAATTAAAAAGAAACTACGATTTCTCCCCTTCCTGAGCAAATCCACCATAAATATTACAGCAACCTTGCAACCGTGCTTACACACTTTGCTGTTATAAAAGTTGCAGCCTCAGGCCCAACACAAAGACCATGTTGGTTATTTGTGGCCTACAGTATAAGGGAAGGTTGGCTTTTGCTAACTATAAGCCACCCTAGGCCACTGATTTACAACCAGTGGTTCAGGACCTGCTACTGGCTCATGGCTTGAGCCACAATAGCAACACTAACACTATATAAATATATGGGTGTTTTTTTTTAAGGGTTCCCCATTTGCACAAATGACTAAAAAGTTGGTCCCTGGCCAGAAAAGGATTACTGTCCTAGGGTTAAGGAAACTGCATTAGACTTCCCTGGCATGGAATCAATACAGTGGTACCTTGGTTTATGAACACAATTGGTTCAGGAAGTCTGTTCATAAACTGAAGCGTTCATAAACTGAAGCGTTCATAAACTGAAGCGAACCTTCCCATTGAAAGTAATGGAAAGTGGATTAATCTGTTCCAGACGGGTCTGCAGAGTACTCAACCTGAAGCGTACTTAACCCGAAGCATGGGTGTAATTGGTTCTGGAAGTCTGTTCATAAACTGAAGTGTTCATAAACTGAAGCGAACTTTCCCATTGAAAGTAATGGAAAGTGAATTAATCCGTTCCAGATGGGTCCGCGACATTCGTAAACTGAAAATTCGTAAACCGAGGTGTTCGTAAACCGAGGTTCCGCTGTATGCTAATAGGTTTCCACCACAGTGCTGGTCAAGCGAGCCCAGTTGCACTGCTGAAACCTCATTTCTTTCTATTAAAAAGAAGGGCTGTGTTTAAAAATGCTAAGAAGTTCATTCCCTGCTTGCGTTTAATTCCAAACAACAAATTCCTTGTTAAGAATACCGCCAGCTGACGGCGTCCTCCAATTCTGCTCCCTTTCGCTCCCTGCCAAGTGGGAAGCCACCAGAAAGGATGCCTGCTGCTCACTTTCCTCCAGCTTTGCAATGCCAGCTGGATGGCTGGAGCAGAGCCAGCCGATAAGTGAGATTCCTAAACTACAACAGAAATCCCAATTACCAGGAAAGAACAAAGACCTAAATCCAAAACACTGTTTTAAGGAAATTAAACATTTAATCGGAGTCAAGTGGCTTCTTTAGAAAACAGTCCCCGTGTTAGATTTACTCTCTCTTTTTGGCACAGGAATGTTTTGGCAGATGCAAGAATAGTTAAGTGTCCAATACTCATTGCTCTCTCCCTCTCCCTCTCTCCTCACTAGATTGAAATCAGATGCATGCAGCTTTCCTAACTCAACTCATACCGATTAAGCCTGCAGACTAAACCAGGTAATTACAAATGCATGAACTGGGATTCCCCCCCCTCTCTTCTACTTGCAAAAATTGTTCCCATCTTTTAAAAACTCTTTTTAAAAGGTGGAATTACCAACACAGAGAAACAGATGTTTTTTAGTGGTTAAAATTGCTGGGAATACAGACTCCTTGTCTATCATCAGCTGGCTTTGATTCACTGTCCGTGGTTTCAGGTTTGTTCTGCTTACACTTTATCTACAGGGAGTGCAGAGGGCTCGTTGTAGTTTTAATATTTTATTTTCAAACAAAAGATAATCGCAATGGAAAGAAGTTTCCAAAATTATAAATGTGGCAAAGGTGGGAGATTTCTAATAGAACACTATTAAGGTCATGATAAAATGCTTGGGCTGCAAACCAGCAAGCCATACTACAAGTGCACAACCCCCATTCATTTCAATGGAGCCACAGAGGAAACCTTATCTACACCTCACTGAAAGGAACAGAAAGTGCTTGTTATTAGTTAATTCTGTGCCTGGAGAAAGGTCCCACTTCTGCACCTTCTCCCTGGAAACCAGCTCCTGGGTGAGCTAAGAATATATTAGATGCTGAGGTTTCATGCTTTTGAATTTCCAAGCTCTTGTAGCTCAGATATACTCGCCATGGCTCTCCGGAGTCTTCACATCCTCTGCTGCCCAGCCTTGGAGATGTCATGTCACAGACTGAACTTTGGACTTTCTGCCTTACCACTGAGCTACGGTCTCTGTCTCTAGGTGGCAATTGCCAATTTGCAAATGGAATGTCGGGGGGCTTACCGTAGTTCTCATGTGGACAGAAGTCCAAACAGCCATAATTTTATAAACTTCTATCATGTCTCTTACTCACCTTTTCTCTAAATCAAAAAGTCTTCGATGCTGCAACCTTTCTCCATAGGGGTGTTGCCCTAAATTGTTTTGGTTGCCCTTTTCTGAACCTTTTCCAAATCTGCAATATCCTTTTTTGTGGTGAGGTGACCAGAACTGTACACAAATGCTGCTGCACCGTAGATTTCCATAAAGGTATTATAATATCAGCAGTTTTATTTTCAGTTCCTTTCCTAATGATCCCTAGCATGGAATGTGCCTTTTTCACAGCTGCCGCACACTGGGTTGATGTCTTCATGCAGCTGCTATGACCCCAAGGTCTTGCTGCTGGTCTGTCATCACCAGTTTAGACCCCATGAGTGTATATGTGAAATGAAGATTTATTTTGCTCCAGCAGGCAGAACTTTACACTTGTTAACATTGAATTGCATTTGCCATCTTACTTCGTCCCTCGCCCCACAATTTACTCAGTTTGGAGAGGTCCTTTTTGAGTTCTTCACACATTCTCTTTTTGTTTTTAACAACCTTGAACTATTTGGGATATCATCAGCAAACCAGGACACCTTACTGCTCAATCCTATCTCTAGATTGTTTATGAGCAAGTTAAAAAGCACAAGTTCCAATACCGATCCTTATGGGACTGCACTTTATGCATCTTTCCTTCCAGAGAACTTGTCCATTTATTCCTACTCTTTGCTACCTGCAAATTAACCAATTCCCGATCTACAGTGGGACCTCTCCATCTTATTCCTTGACAACTAAGCTTACTCGGGAGTCTTTGGTGAGGTACTTTGTCGAAAGCTTTTTGCAACTCCAAGTTTGCTATGTCATCCAGATCATCTCTATCCATATTCTTGTTGACATGCTCAAAGAACTCGAATAGGTTTGTGAGACAGGACTTGCCCTTGCAGAGGTTAGTGTAGAGCCACCATTCATGGCCATATTCTCCATGAATTAGTTTGCAATTTGGTACAGGCTGTGCTGTTATTGGTGTATGTCAGGCATAAACTAGTGCTGCTTACATAAATGAATCCCTTGGTGCTCAAACTTTAAATGACAGCAATTGTAATGGCCTAGCCACTTTGATGAGACCTTCTCTCTCTCAAAGTAATCCATTGCCTCATTGTAGATGTCAAGTAGATAAATGATGGTGACAGCTAATTGCCATTGAGTCCAGTGAACTAAGCCAATGAAACAGGCTGCCATTCTCATCTGAAACATGAATGGACGAATGAGATGCACAACAGGAGAACTTATCTGGGTTACCTGGCCAGTCCCTGTTGCAAAACAATATGCTGGCCTAGGCATGTTGATATGGCCTGATCTACCATATCAGCCCTATGGAACGCCCTCCCACCAGATGTCAAAGAGAAAGACTTTTAGAAGACATCTGAAGGCAGCCCTGTTTAGGGAAGCTTTTAATGTTTGACAGACCATTGTATTTTAATATTTTGCTGGAAGCCACCCAGAGTAGCTGGGGAAACCCAGCCAGATGGGTGGGGTATAAATAATATATTATTATTATTATTATTATTATTATTATTATTATTATCCTGTTCTTATATGTCAAATCAACAGGGACAAGGTTTGGAAGGTTTGCCACACAGATACACTAGATGCTGCAGAAAGTTAAGTGGTTATCATCTAACACAGGTTTAAAAATGTTTAAGGCTACTGAAATTGAGAAATGCAGAATGGATCTCCTTAACCTGGAAAGGGCAAGGCATGAAATCCAAGGATTTGCTCATGTTGACCTTTTTGGATACATGGTTCAAAGCTAGTCTGGCAGTGCTGTGCCTTCTATAGAATCACCAAGGAGATAGTAAAAAAAATGCCTCAATATGTAGGACTTTCTTAGATCACACACACTTCTGCGTTTTTGTTTCATTCCATCGCAACTGAGCACTTCTAACCAATCAGTGTGTAAACTGCCTTTTACACCAATCAGAATCTGGATTAAGCAAGCTTGAATACCACTTCTGCGTTTTTGTTTCATTCCATCGCAACTGAGCACTTCTAACCAATCAGTGTGTAAACTGCCCTTTACACCAATCAGAATCTGGATTAAGCAAGCTTGAATACCACCTGAGGTCTTGGCTTCATCTTCTATAATGATTACAAATTCACATATTAAAGGGTGTTTATATAGCTAAAGTATTTTCCCTGCTTTTGAAAATCCATTTTTAAGAGAATTCTCACAATTATGGTCCAAGTCCATAAGCTTATTGTTCTAGCCAAAGGCTAGCCAAACTTCTATTGGGCAATAGTATTAATAAAATAATACAGAACATACATCCATAATACAAAAATCCATAGCATAAAAAACCACTTTGCCAAGTTCCTGAGCATTAAAACACAGTTTCCCTTGTGCATCTCTGACAGCTCCAATTCTGTTATTATTTTGCCTTTTTAAAATCCGATGATGCAAGAGAGAGAAGTTATCAACAAACTGAAATCCAGCTTGATTTCAGATTAAACCTGAAATCACCTGAATGACAGCAACAATTTATAGTGAATTTACTGAACACATTTTTCTTCTTGGTTTTTTTTTGCAGCCAGTGCATAGAGGGACATAATTATATATTAATTTGTTTACGTTTTTCCTGATTGTTTTGACAGTATTGTCTATCAGAAGTCTATCAAAATCACAATTCCCACTAAAAATGTGGGAAGCCCCAGAATCTCTCAACTCTTCATCCACTTTCAATACGTGAACACAAATATAGTTCAAGTGTGTTCTGTGATAAATTAATATGTTAAGTCACTTTGCAAATGCCTATAAACACATGAATTTACCAATACAAACTACAGCAATGCTCCACAATGTTCTTTCATTTAGGTGTCACACTTTTGGCTGTGATCTTCAAAGTCTGCTAATGGGGGGGGGGGATGCTAGATGTGGTGTTTTCAAAACGTACAGCCGAGCAAAATTGCAAAGCAGATATACCCAACATAATATTGTTGGATCAGCTGCACTTGTGTTTTTATCTGAACAGATGTCAGAAGAAAAGAAAAGCATCTGCTCCAACTAGCAAAAACTCTACAACCCACATGGGGAGTGAAGGGTACGGTATGTGTAAGATTCTCCAGTGTCGTTGTACGTTGGTACAGGAAAACAGATGTTTTAACTTTTCTAATAACCTTGGCAGTAGGTTCACTAAGCCATTCGTCCTCACCATTTAAATTCATTTGCACAACTCATAAAGCCAAGCCAAGCACAGCAAGTCACTAAAGGAGAGCATGTTCACACATGGTTTGGCCCCTAGCCAAATAGTCTTCTGATGAGTGCATCATTTTTTTTGCCTAGCTTCCTTTTCTATAGCTATAAAGAAGTGGTGAAGAAGTTATCTGTTGACGGGTTGTTCTACTTCTAAAACATCCTTTCTTCCAATGAAATTAAGTAACCAATTAGGCACAACTAGACCAATTCTTTCATTTATGTTGGAACTTTTCCTGTTTCTATTTTTTAAGCTGTGGAGAAAGGTTAATTTTATGCTTTGTGCAGTAGCAAAGATAAGTTCAGGTGCGCGTTAACGCAACTTCCATTCACATGAAATTATGAAAGTGGTCTGGTAGTCTGGCCTTGGAAAGAAATAGGTCAAATTCAGGAGCTCTCTTAATTAAATAAGTGACTTAATCAATTACTTCGTCATTGGATCCATAGAAGAAGCAATTAATTAAACGATGGTTTGAATGAACTGCATAAGGAGTATTGCAAACCATTCTGTTTGGAGAGTTTGCCTGAACCATCTTTCCCCCCATTCAAACATAATAAAAAACAATGGTTTAATCAGAAGAGGACATCCTTGATTAAGCCATGCATGCCAGTAGAGGGGGGAGCACTTGAGTGGCTCATTCTGGATCCTGCTTTGAATGTATTCATAAGCCTTAGTCAGACGTTTGGGGCGAACAAGTGTGGGCTTAAAGTTTGGAGTCTGTAGATCAGGGGTCAGCAAACTTTTTCAGTAGGCGGCCGGTCCACTGTCCCTCAGACCTTATGAACAAATTCCTATGCCCCACAAATAACCCAGAGATGCATTTTAAATAAAATGACACGTTCTACTCATGTAAAAACACACTGATTCCCAGACAGTCTGTGGGCCGGATTTAGAAGGCAATTGGGCCAGATCCAGCCCCCAGGCCTTAGTTTGCCTACCCATGCTGTAGAGGCATGTGTGCAAGTCCTGCCCACTAACATCCCTGTGCAAGTCGGCTCCAGTCCAAACCATTTCATGGTCCAAAGGTCTAAGCATCAAAGCCCACGTTGTTTACCCCAACATGCTCTAAAGTCCTCTTCAGCCCCTAGTGCAAAAGTGGCAGTTTCTGAAGTGAGAGTATATGAGGATGCTGAGGTGGAACTTGAGTGTTTGCCCTCTCCCACTCCAAGCCCACCCAAAATCTCCACAAATGTCTGACGAGGGCTATGAACGATAAAAGAAAAAAGTTTGTAAAGTCTGTTACTAGCCCCTTAGGAGGTTAGTAAATAGGGATTTACTGAGCAACTGTATTCATTAATTAGACTGACTGGGCAGGAAAGAATGCTCTTAAAACACCTCAAGCCAATGGAACCCATGACCTGGTAGTGGAGAATTTATGCTACACACTTGCACTACTTGGCTCCACTAACTTGGACTGGGGGGACATGGGGACATGACAAAGAGGGAACAGGAGTTAGCTGGTATCCTGTGTTCACTAGGGCTCAGTTCCACCGCCAACAATAGCACAAGCGAATACAGAAGACTTCTCTGAAGTCAATGGAAAGCCCCAGAAAATTCCCACACGCCCATAATGGATTTAGGATTCTGACTACCTCTGCAGTCCATCACGCTGCACAACCCGCAGTCTATAAGAGCCAGCAAGAGGACGCAGGTGTCAAAGAGCAAGATGCAAGGCATCATCCCTCTGTAGGTTGGCATTACTAAAGTGTAGAACCCACAATCTGAAAACATGGACTCATAAGAGTTGTAGCCACTGTTAATCCTACTCAGAGTAGACCCACCAATATTAATGAATCGGCTAATGTAGGTTCATTAATTTCAAGGAGTCTACTCCGAGTAAACGCTAAAACCTTATGAAAATAGAAAGTGGCAGTCCTGCTGGGAGACTGTTGCTATGGCTCTGCCCCACCGGGCAGATCGCTCCTTCATTCCAGCCATGAAAAAGTCAGATATTTCTCCTCCCACAGACAGGTCAGTAAGATGCATTGTCACAGTTCAATCTAGGCACATTCCACCTAGGCAAATACATCTGAAGAGGACATGGAGCAGGGTTAGTGAGAGATGTGACCTGGAAATAAGTTATGCAGCTTGGAGAGGGTGTGTGGAGAAGTGAGAGCCCCAAGGGTCAGAGAGAGAAACACCTCCCCCACCCCCATATACATTTCTAAATACATTTTGATACCATTTTTGGAGCTTAGAACTGCATTGGAACATTCAGAAATTGAGGAAGTCAGTGGATAAGAGAAGGTGGCATCCAAGATAGGAGATCCACTAGCCCAAGGGTTTCTGCTTGCTCAACAGAACTTCCCCTCCCTCTGTCATTGCACACCCTCCCCAAATTCCCTCCAGAACATGAAGGGATGCATGGGAAAAGGAGAGGGAGGGGAAGTTTCATTGTGCAGTCAAAGTCTTTGGATTAGCAGATTGATTTCTCTGGATACTGCCCTAAGTTTCAATACGCACATTCACCTGGGTCAGTTCATATTGCAATTCAAAAAGTTCAAAAGCCTCAGGCATCCCTCCAGGTACCAAACTCACTCCTCCTGGTAGATATTCAGCTTTCTGATTTAACTTTTCATAACAAAAAAAAGAGTCATTGATGTAAATCTGTACAGAGAGGACTGTATTTTTATGATCATAGCAGACTGCATTCGCAAAGACACTGCCTTGGCATATCTGAGCTACAAAATGCTGTTATATTTTAATTTATGTCATATTTAATTCTTCAGTGGAACAGTTAAGTACTAAAAAATATATGCATATACTTCTTCTCCTAGACTCTCTTCCTGAGAAAACTTTCAGATGTTGAAAATCAATTCCTTTTGTCTCCTCCTTATTCATCTGCTACACATTAAGCTGAAACTCTGGGCACCCAGCGATTCCACAATAGCCTTTCATCTCTGGAGATGCCTGGAACCAATTAAAATCTTACTCTCCCTTAAATAATGGATACGTATTGCAGCATGCCGCTGATTTATCTGCCTGTGATTTTTGCCAGTTCTTTCATGATTGGGCAAGTAGCTAATTTGCATCTTTTAACCCAAGTCACTCTGACGCTACCAGCTCACTGAATACATTAAGGAAACCATTTCAAACAATTAAGAGCATGTGAATCCTTCACAATAAGACACATATGTAAAATGTGTCAGCACTACAGACCTCTCCTTAGAAATCTCTAAGTTAGAATTGAATAAATTAATTAAAAGCCATGCTCTCTGAAAGACCTTGTTACATGTAAACGGCTGGCGGGGGGTGGGGGTAGGAGGAATGAAATCTCCCATCAGTTCAACTGAAAGGAATTATACATAGCATCTGTTTATTGGGGCGGGTTTAATCAAGACTTCCCTTTCTACGTGGGTTTTTAACGTTTCTTTATTCTCTGAAAAACACAAGAATTCATTTTGTCCCAAACACTTCAGAACTGGCTTTCTCTCACTCCTGAGTTCCTGTTAATATAGGGTACCACATGTCCTTATCCCATAAAAATTCAAAGCTTTCGTTGACATGCTGTAGTCTGAACTGAGGTTAAGCATCTTTATATCTAATTTACTCTTTGGTTCTATTTTTCATCTTCCATATTCAACGCCCCTAGCCCTTCCCTTTACACGTAATCCCTGTGGCTGAAATAATAAATTCTAATTGAGGAAATATTCTCACAACTCTGCTAACATGTTCCCTTCCCTGCTCCCCATGGACAACCCAGCCCTATGCTGACCAATATATACACAATACAGACTCCACCTTCCTTTGGGGGGAAAAAAACCCAAACAATGCCGGTTTTAGCCACTAAATAACACATAAGGGTTTGTTTTTCTGCCGAAAGCTATTTTCATCAGTTTAAAGCTATTTGAAACATCCCAACTGGAGTGCTCATACTGTTTTTCAGAAAATGCACAATTTAATTTGAAGCGTAAAGCAGAGAGAAACTGTCAGCCTAAGACTATGCTCCTAACTCATATTTGCTTTTAAGAGAGAGTTCATAAAATAAATTTGAGGTGGGACTTTTGTGGTTGCTTATTTAAGAAATATGCCACCCTTCCCAAATATGGTGAAATCAACCTGCACCACCCGTGTCATGTACTCTAAACTACTGTTGCATTTCCTAGGGCTATATTTCAGTCCACTGGCGTATGCATGTGAGTTTATATTTATTATTGAGGGGAAAGTGATTTGGCCTTGTAACCTCCACCTCCATTTCTTTAACCTCAGTTATACTTGTTTCCAAACATATATGCTAAGGATCAAAATACATGAGTGATAAACCTTTAACCAATGCAATTTTTCTTGAAAAAGAGGTGCCAGAGTTCAACTTCTCTCCCTTGTTCTTTTTGAAAGGCAATAGTGCCCAACTAAGATGTTCCAGAGCTGAGTTCCTGCTCTGGCTGGGGGGGGGGGAAGGCCTGCCTTTAATCATTCAATCTTGAGTTGTTTTCCCCCCCAGAACAACCCCCCCACTGAGCTCAATGGGGGCCTATGCTCCAGTAAGTGTGCTTAGTTAGGGATGCAGACTTAAATTAGCACATTTGCACTTAAGCCTGTGTATCCATAGGCCACACACACATGTAGGGTTCAAAATTTAATCTCTGGCATTGTGCAAATGAAAAAAAGTGGGGTGGTAAGTCGGGGTGGGGGTGGGGAGAGGACTTGTACCTGAGACTTTGGAAAGCCACTGCCAGCCAGAGCAGTGGACATGATGGCCCCATCAGCTGACGCAATACAAGGCAGCTTCATATGCTCATGTACACTTAAGATACTGAAGGCTGTGTACACTCGATTCATAAAGCTGAAGCCCCATTCAAATTAGTGCTAAGCCATATCTTGCCCACTATTTCTAAATAAACTTCACCTCATGCAAAAGATGGTGTTTTCCCACTACCGCTGCCTCTTTCTCAGGAGTCTTGAGAAATTCTTTAATATTTTTGTTTTGGGGCGGAGTTTGCACTTACATCTAACTTACACGGTGACTGAGGGGTGTGTGTGTGTTAATGAGTGTCCGCTCCCATTGTACAGTTATCTCTTGGTGGTCTGCAGCCTTCTCAGCCCCTGCTTCCTCAAAACCCATTGGCTGAGCTTTGTTTTAAGTGTGAGCACCTGGGAAGGCTGCAGAGCCCACAACATCAGGGAGATGATTTGTAGAATGAAAGAAAGAAAACTCATAAGCACCTTCTGGCCACCTCAAAGTAAGACTTACACAATGAAAGCCACACCCATGTGAATTTCACAGGGAAACCGCCCCCCCCCCCATGTTCTTTGATACTCTCCAAATACAATTTCCACCTCATTAACTGATGGTGAATAGTCGAAGGAAAAAATGAAGATATTTTTGGATACAGCACCAATAAATTGGTGCTCCATTGTTTCATCCAGGGAATGGGAGCAACAAGGACTTAGGAGGGACTAGAGATCACCAGATCCAAATTCATGCTTGGAAGTAGCATTATTCACCAAGGCCTTTCCCCACAGAACCCCCACACACAATTTAAACCACTGTGTGCCACAAGCAGAAAGTAGGTGGGCTGCAAAAAATAACTGTAAAGAAAACACTTTCAATGCTTTCAATATGCGGGAGCAGCCAGGTCACTTTTAATGGAGCTGCGTTCAAATCCTGGACACATTTATTTGGAAGAGATCCCTGTTATCTTTCCAATGGAACTGCTCCTTTCCAAGTGAAAACCCACTCTTTAGCAATCGATCAGAACAAATGGCAATCTAGGGGAAACACAAATTGCCATTTGGTCTGACTGGGCGCTAAAGAGCAGTTTTCCTCAGAAGAAAGCAATGGGACAATAGGAAGTGTGGCTAAGCCCTTACTTCCAAGTAAATGTATTTGGGATGGTAGTCTTAGCCAATGTATGTTCAAGTCACTGGTAGACCACAGACCACCTCCAGTTACAAAAAGGATTTGAGGCAGCAGAGCTGGAACCGACCTCACCTTGGGTACTGGAAATCTGCTCCCAGTCAAACTAGATAAGGACCATTCGCCTAACTCAATTTTTGTCAACTCCTCCTTTTTCTTATTGCTTTCCTCTGCTTAAGACAACGTTCTTGCTTTTTCTTTACAATCAACAGCTTGCCTAGTGCAAAGACACATGAAAATAAACACGAGGGGAAGAAAACACACTTTGAAAGGGGAACTCAAACACGGGCCCACTTAAGCGCATGCTGGGAGTGAATCTGGAGTTGACCTTTTCCGCAGGGGAGGGGCTTACCTCACTAGAATCCTCTTGCTGATTGATCACAGCTAGTGCATCCTCTGTTGCCTGCCGCTTGGCCTCTGCGACCGTGCGTTCCATCTTAGCTCTCTCCGTAGTAATCATATCATGGGCTTTCCGCTCTGCCTCCGACACTGCCTTCTGCAGCTCGGTCATTGCTTGACGTTTTACTTCATTGACTGCTTCCTCTGAAAAGCAAGACATTTCCCTCAGCTTTACAGGAACATTAAAAGGGTGTTGGTCAAGGGGAAATGGTTCCCATGTACTAAGTAGTTAGATCTCTGAAAGTTCTTGAATGATATTCCTCATGAGGGCAAACCTCCGTCAACCGAATGGAACCTCTCCAAGGACTATACCACCACATGGCACATGGGAAGGAACTGCTACTGTTTTGGGACACTAGCAGACCAGAGACTTGCATGCCAAGGAGAAAGAATATAGCTTAACTATTTTGCCAACAATTTTAATATATTAATTATATAGTGTCATCAATGTACTTGGCATGGAACCGGCTTCACAGTTTCCTGCCCCAAGGGGCCTGCAGTCTTAAAACAGACACAACAGAAACAACAAGTGAAGGGAAGGGAATTGAAGCAGAGGTAAACAGGGGAAGGATCGGCTATTACAGTGGTACCTCGGGTTACAAACACTTCGGGTTACAGACTCCGCTTACCCGGAAGTAGTACCTCAGGTTAAGAACTTTACTTCAGGATGAGAACAGAAATCGCACGCCGGCGGCGCAGTGGCAGTGGGAGGCCCCATTAGCTAAACTGGTACCTCAGGTTAAGAGCAGTTTCAGGTTAGGAATGGACATCTGGAACGAATTAAGTTCGTAACCAAAGGTACCACTGTATTTCAGGCCTTGCCTGAGTTACTGCATGGCAGGGTTTTTAACCCAAAGGCCACATTCCCTCACGGGGAACTTTCTGAGGGCCACATGCCAGTGGGAGGAATGGAGGCAAAAATGCGGAAATAGTTGTAACTCTTACTTTTGTGGTCTACATTCAAACCACAAAAAAATCCAATAATTCAACGCACACACACACCTCCAGCCAGGCACAAGCACTCAAGCTGAGAGGTGTAACCTGGCGAAGAAGCACTTGGGTTGTATTCAATCAAGTTTTACTCAGAGTAGACCTACTGAAAATACCTTAGGTGTCTTCATTAATTTCAATGGGTCTACTTTAAGTAAAACTTATTAGAATACCACCTTATGGTTTTTATTTTATTGCTAATATGTTTATAGTAGCACCTCAGCTTACGTTACCGTTGGGTAACATAAACTTTGGGTTGTGAAAGCGGCAAACCTGGAAGTGTTTTGCCATGCACGCATGCACAGAAGCGCTCTACCACACCGCGCATATGCGCAGAAGCGGTCCCTCCAATTGCAGAGACCTCAGGATCCGGCTGGAGCTCCGGAACGGATCCCGTCCACAACCGGAGGTACCACTGTACTGTTATTTCTTCATAATAAAAATTAAACTTATCACTCAGTTGTCACCAAGCAGGTCTTTAAGTGACTTACATTGAAGAACATATACAGAAATACATCACACTGGATAACATGAGTTGTCATCAATGAGCCAATGGCGTTTTTGGTGTGGTTTTTTTTGGATGCAAGAGAAGTGAAAGATTTCACGTGTTCAACTGACAACTGAAACAAGTGATTTCTTTCCTTTTAAAAACTCAACTACTCTAATTAACAAGGAAACTATCCTCCCCCTGATTTAGTGTATCTCATTTTCATCTTTATTCAAAGGAAAATGACAATGATTAATTGAAAATTTAATAAGCAGTAATTATTAACTTGGCAAACCTAGTACCAATTAACACTCTATTAAAACTAATTATGACATGTTTCATTCAAGTGTTTGCTCTTAATTGTTTCACCCACTTAAGAAGCACCTTAATTAAATGTTCTGTTTAATTAAAAACATAAGATTCCTAATAAAAATGTTTTACTGTAGAATAAAAATATTAGAGTTACAAATGTTCGGTGGTTACAGCGCAATGTAGAGTATCCCAGAGAACGATAAATTTAGTTCTCTTTACCTTCAGCTATCATTTCTCTTAACCTATGAGGTTTCTGAGCTTAGAGGACAGCTAAGGTTAAGGCTGAAATTCTAAACAGTTTCTAGAAAGCAAGTTCCATTGAGCTCAATGGGGCTTACTTCTGAATAAACATATAGGATTGTGCTTTTAATCATATAGGCTAGGATCCAGGGATGCTTCCGAGGTGTAATTCGAGGGTTGCTTGTACCCACTGAGATTCTTGACTTCCCCCTTCCCAGAAAAACATATTCCACACCCCTAGTGCCATATCACAACTGCCTATGAAACTGCTCTCAGGTTAACAAAGAGTTTGATCTGTGAGTAGGGGTTATGGGGGGGGGACTTTGGCAGGTACATAATACAAGTTACACAGTTCTTTAAATCTTGTTCTGAATCTTGAAACTTGATGCCATATATTTTATTAGAGCAATTCCATTTGAAACCAAAGATCCGAATCATTTTAATATCCCCAACGTTATTGTCAAAATCCCCATTTAAGTGAGGCTAGCGCCGCCTCACTTCTACATTTTTCTTAATAGACTGAAACGCACGCTAAAACATGTTAAGGTAGATACTGATCATAAAATACATTTATTAAAAGATATCTGTTTTCCAGAGAGACGTGTTTAATCTGAAAATTCCTGGAGAAGAAACCATAATATTTTACAGGGGGAAAATTTAGAGGGAAAAGGTATGCCTTAATTTTTATGAGAGTTAAAAAATACGCCCTCACATTACCCTCCCATAAATGAGGGGTGTGGGGAGAGAGAAATCAGACTGTGCAGCTATGCAAGACAGGGAGTAATTTACTTTGAATATTCAAGGTGAATTACAATTCTAAGTGGCAACAGGACAATAATTTTTGCTTACGATCAAAGCTGCAGCTTGACTAATTGTATATGCAAATAAGGCAATTTATATTTAAATTATGCATTCCTATTCTAGTCCCACCGGCACACACAGCTCAGCAAAGAGAATTGGTAGGACATTTGCAAGATGCTTGAATATTTATTACCAACTGCAAACATTCTCTGATCCCTTGAAAAGAAATATATGAAGACAAACCCACAGATGCAAATTTTATTGTCATATATATATATATATCTGTATATATATATATATGACACAATCTTAAATACATGCCTTTTATCTCATGAAGCACAGTTACCAATGAACACAGTTTTTTCTTTTTTAAAAAAACGAATCTATTATCTCTAACACTTCGTCTGAACTGGAGGAAGGGATTAAAAATCATCAAATGTTAGTGTTCAGTCCTAGGGATGCGTACATCTATTTCAAGTCCGTGTCAGTTTTGTGCTTTGGGTGTGTTTTAAATGGTGTGCACATAGCCTGGTGTGAGGCACACCGGGTCCTTGAAAAGGCTGTAAAGTCTTGCCTCTTTCCGGCATAGATTTGCAGTTCAAGAGCCATTATGCTATGGACACCCCCGTGAAATGAGAAGATGCATTAGAGGACTCTGGAGGATCGGGCTCATTGCAAATTTAGAAGACACCTTAAAAGCTCTCCTCTCTTCTCTGGGAGAGGAGACAGAGAGTGCTGTCCGTGCAGCTGTGCCATCACAGCTAAGCAAGGCTGCTCTCAGATGATGATCAGTGCCTCCACTGCTGAGAAGATCCTGTTTGTCTGCAGGAGTGGGGCAGAGAGAGAGAGAGAGAGAGAGAGAGCTTACACTTTCCCTGGTTGAGGTGCATGAGATGAGGAGATGCATGACATCATGAGCATATCACGCCAGGCAGCCTTCCTAGTCCCACAATAGTGGTATGCATGGCAGCTGTAATATTATAAGTGTTGGTTGGAACTTGCAAAAAGTCTTCCTCCATACCTGTCTAGCAGCTACTGCTGTTGATGTGGAGACTCTGCAGGCAATCCACAGAGTGCTTACTTACAATTTTAGTGCCCTCGCTTGGCTATAATTATGAAGTGGCCCCTTAGAATTAGGGCTAATTGCATTCTGTAAAACATATAAGCTGGTGACAGTGTTTGGATTTAAGATGCTGGCGGAATGGCTATGTATACTAATGAGCTAATGAAGTGCAATAATTTGCCTGAGGAGAAAGGAAAGGATAGAGATTCTTGTCAGACTAGCCTACTCACAAGGGCTTAAGATGGAGGATAAGATATCATGCTAAGAGGACAAGAAGAAAGGATCCTATCTTACACTGCTCTCACACTTTGCCTTCAAGGAACTTAAGGTGGTATTCTACTCTGGGTGACTAACCACTCTCAACCTCACAACATCCCCATGAGAGATAACGAATAGTTTAACACAGGCACCCCAAAATTGTGGCCCTCCAGATGTTTTGGCCTACAACTCCTATGATCCCTAGCTAACAGGACCAGTTGTTGGGGAAGATGGGAATTGTAGTCCAAAACATCTGAAGTTTGGGGATGCCTGGTTTAACACTAGCCTTTCTCTTTCTGCCTCTCTCTGTCTCTGGTATTTGCTTGGTCATTTATTCCTGAGACTTGAGACCAGGTGTGGGAAACCTCTGGCCCTCCAGAAGTTACTAAAATACAACTCCCAACAGCTCCAGGAAGCATAGTCAGTGGTCATGGATAATGGGAATTGTAGTTCAGGAGCATCTGAAGGGCTAAAGGTTCTCCACACATGCTCTTACTACATCAAGGTTGTTCCAATACCACCCCACCCCCCGCCACCTTAAGCCCACCCCTTTTTAGAAGCTGCTGGGATTATTAGCAAAGTCTTAACTGAGGCAGCATATATTGTCTCACCTGGTCTGGAGGTGTGGCTTGTGCCTATTATGCAATGCCTTCCCACCGCTACAAGCCAACTACAAGCACTTCCATCTGAAGTCTAAGAACATGCCAATGGTAAGCAGCACATCTAGCAAGCACAATACAATGACTTCTAGGTAGGCCCAGCTTCCCAAATTCTATTTGACTTCTCAATACTAAGCCATTAGAAAAATCATGTGTGTCAATGTTCAAGAATGAACCGTAGCTTTTCCACAAGGAAATGTGAAACAAGCCCTGAAAATGATCTGTTTATTATCTGGGTGTCTTCCTTTCTTCCTTTCTTTTTTTTCAAAAAAATTCCATATTGACATCTCCTTATCTTCAGACATAGATGCTGCTCTAATTAAAACAGTTCTGGTGTTCTGATCTGTTCCAGTTTAAGACTATTAAATGAAACTTTGGCTTATTAGTAGCACGTCCCCCCACCCCTTTTATTCTTTATATCAGAACATTAACAAATGCACATAGCTGCCAAGTTGCTAGGCTCGTATTTTTAAACAATTCTTACCAGCTTTCTTCCAGATCTCCTCTGGCACGTATCCAGAAGCAGGCCTGTGAAGGAATTCTCGATGTGAGTCTATAGGAAGGAGGGGGAGGATAAGGGGAGGAAAAGAAGAAAAAGTAGTATAATAAGTAATAGTTAAACAGGATTTTTAAATGCCCTCTCTCTTTGATGCTTCAGTCAAGGGAGTGAAAATATAACCTTTATATAAAATGCAGAAGACAATAAAGCCATTACTCCCACATCATTTAAAAAAGAGATCAATCGGTTCATTAAATTGATCTGTCATAATGCTCTTCTTCCCTAATATAAGGCCTGTCAACTGAAAGATGCTTCACACCTTTCCTTTCACTTTCATTTGTAGATAAACTATTTAAAAAAAACCAACCAAGGGTGAAAAATACAATATGGTATACTTGAAGATCTATTGGGGGGGACGGGACTCTGTTGTTCCTTGAGCTGTTAGCTGCAGTATTATAAAATAAAATCAGCTAATATCCCGACCCCCCGATCTCAAGAAGAGACAGGGACTCGAACATACAAAATATGAATTTTGCAATTGGGTCCCATTAAAAGACAAGGAAGGCAAATATCTATGAACTCAAAACAAAAGTGGGAGTCAAAGTTCTTGATTTCTTCATACGAAAGCCCCCAGCTGGAAAAAGCTGCAAATTCATTGGGGTTTTATCTGATAGTGATTCTTCACAAGTGGAAAGCAGTTTTGCTTGAGCAATAGATCACCTTTTTTGGTGGGGGGCAATACTGCAGCTCCCCAGGCCTCCTGAAAAGCTGCTTCTGAGGGTTGGGGGCAGTAGTGGATATGGGAGTTGACAAGAGAGACTGGCAAAAAACCCAAGGGCTCCACCTGCCCAAGTGGAAGTGCATTCTGTGAGCACAAGGTGTGCTCCAGATATCAGAATTGTACTGTTGGAAGGGACCATTAGGGACATCTAGTCTCACCCCTGCAATGCAGGAATCTTTTGTTGCAGTACAGCTCCCACCAACCCTGACCATTGACAAAGCTAACTGGGAGCTGGAAGTTGTGGCCAGGAACATCTGGAAGGCATTACATTGGCTATCCCAGATAGTCAGCACTTCAAAGAATAGAGTCACTTTTAGATTTCAAAGCTGTTGGATAATCAGTATTTTTATTTTTATTTTGTAAAGCATGATAGAGGAATTAAGGTGGTGGAATGCTCCATTCTTATTTTCCTATTGACAGTTCATTGAGAGGTAGATGACTTTTTGGACAATACCATTGCAGACTGCAGGTGGGAGAGTCAGCCATTCAAATTGCTCCTATATAATAAGACTCTGTGCAACTATTTATCTTTTGTGGGGGACTCCCATAACTACTGTATGCAGTGATACAGTCCAGGAATAGTTTGATCAAATTGTGTTTATCTAGTTCAGACCTAAGTTCCATTGTAAAGCCTAAGGGTTGAATTCAACATAGTGCTAATCAATCAGTGCAAGTATTTTCTCCCTCACTTAAATCTGTTCTGGGTGTTCCCTTAACCCTCCGGGGGAGATTTAGGGGATGGCACGAGAGGCATGCATGGGGCGAGGAGATAGGGAAAGTCCTGTTACATTAGCAGTATTATTTAGTTGAATACCATCTTAAATGAAAAGACTGTCCTTTAGTTCCTATGTTGTTGTTGTTTGGAAGAAAAAGTGTTATCATTTGTTTTGCAAGCAAGCAAACTAAATACCAGTAAATGTTTGAAATGAGGACATTAAAACCACTAGCAACCCTAATCATTTGCATCAGTTAAATGGTATTTCAATGCCAAGACAACTTCTTATCTGAAGTAAGTCAGCACAGTAGGTATCACCAGCTCTCACAATGCCTGCTTGGTACCATAATTTTTTCTAGCAGCAGGTCAAAATAATATCACGGCATTGCATATACTGAATTGGCTACTCATGATCCCTTCCATTCTCTTTCTAATCATGTGCAAACATCAAAAACTATTATCTATTCTAGAGTAAAGAATAAAGCATTCTTTATTTCAGAATGAATTAACCCAATAATGAGGTGAAAACACTCAAAAAAGAAGCAGATCACTTGATTCATTTGTCTTAGTTCCCCAGAAGAAAAGGGATTTATAGCTGAATGCAGATCGCAGAGGATATAAAGAAGGGAGATAAATCACATCTGTTGAATCTGGCAGGTTTAACAATACAGTCCACAGTAAGCTTCACATGTGGCAGTCAGAGAAGAGACCACCTTACAAGTCCATTAATCACTTGGGGGTGATAGTTAAGCTCACTGAAATCTATGGCAAAGCAGCCATTAACTTCAGTAGATCATTTGCTGTTCTGCAAAGGAAGGAATACGAAACCTGAGCTTCCCTTGAAGGCCTTTAGAACATTTTGAATATTGCAACAGTGCTGGCTCCAGGTGCCCTCTGCTGGGCCATTTCCTCCATCGTTGGGCCAAGGTTAGTTTACCTGGCAACAATGGGCAGTATTCAAAACAGTACAGGTGACTGCATCTAGCCATGATCAAAATTTGCCCCAGAGCAATGCTACGGTATGTAGCTGGGAAATGAGAAAAGCGGCTAGATCTTCTTAGAGAGAGCTGGGCTGGATTTTTTCAAAAGGAGAAGGTGGGGCCATTGCAATTGCCCAAGGATGCTAGCAGAGACTCTGCATAAGAAGATGAAGCTGCACTGCACGGGGGGGGGGGGATACACACAGAACCTTCCGTTCTGTTTTTAACTAGCTGTTATAATCATGATCGGGACCCAGGTGGCGCTGTGGGTTAAACCACAGAGTCTAGGGCTTGCTGATCAGAAGGTTGGCGGTTCGAATCCCTGTGACGGGGTGAGCTCCCGTTGCTTGGTCCCAGCTCCTGCCAACCTAGCAGTTCGAAAGCACGTCAAAGTGCAAGTAGATAAATAGGGGGAAGGTAAACAGCGGGAAGGTAAACGGCATTTCCATGTGCTGCTCTGGTTTGCCAGAAGCTGCTTTGTCATGCTGGCCACATGACCTGGAAGCTATACGCTGACTCCCTCGGCCAATAATGCGAGATGAGAGTGCAACCCCAGAGTCTGTCACGACTGGACCTAATGGTCAGGGGTCCCTTTACCTTTTTATAATCATGATGGGATACAAAATCCAAAACTTAAATCTTCAAATTGCTGAGGCAATGCTAACTATATTCATGTTTATGCTTTGGATACTACCAGCAGTGGCCAGTGTGGTGGGGCAGAACATTAAGTCGCCCTCCTGATACTGCTGGCATCACTATAGTTTACCTGGATCTGACTAGGGTGGAGCAGAGCGGTGGCAAGGTGAAAGTTGAACATTTGCGCTGGTGGAGCCAATCCAGCAGCTTGGCACTGCCCTGCACCATCCAGGAAAGATATAGAGAGACCAATGTTGGGAGACAGAGTCCATGGGTCTGCTCAACACACCAGTTGCTATGGGATGCTGCAGGTGAGGGGCAGTATCAAGGGTTGCAGTACACTACAACCCAACATTTGCTGTTCTGTCTGCTCCTTGGTACATTCCCTTGCTATGTATCATTGTCCAAGGGCAGTAAGCCATGCAACAATCCCCTTATTTTCACTATGGCCTTTCCACATGACAGCAATGTTAATAAAAAATGAAACGAGAAATGCTGCGCTGGCTTGTTTAGCTACGCAAGAGTAAAAAGTAAACGGAATTCAATGACATCATTGACCGGATTGCCAGCTAATTGGTGCAATTTCCAAGCACAAAGATCAATCAAGCTCATATTCCAACCACAATTCACATAGATAATGTAGCCAAGACTCTGCAAAAGAATTAAATCAAGATCTTATAAAAGATTTCCATAGGGTTTATTTTAATATTTTTTTTAAAAAAAAAACCTGGAGAGGGAAGTATGCCGTAAAGAATGATGAAAATAATAAGAAACATATTCTTAAATCCTAAAAAAATTTTTTTTAAGTGGATAAGATGAAAATAGTCTGGGTGGCTTTGTGCGCTTCGAGACACGTCTCCATAGTTCTAGAACAGGAAGTGAGCAAAAGCTTCTATAAAGACTCAGCGTTGTAGCAATCATTCTTCCAAGCCAAAGAGTTATGAAATCTGAAAGAATGGAAGGAAAATTGTTTCAGCCTTGTTTCCCTTGAGGTTATTGACAGAGTGTTTGGCACTGTGAAGACTACCACATATTGTTTAGATTGCTGCCCATCTTGCCTGGCTAGTTGAGCTTAAAGGGCTGTGGGGTGAAACATCATAAGGAGAGAGTTCCTCCTCAGTTAAAGGAACTGATAATCTACCAATCTTGAAGAAACTACACAGGAATGATTTAGCCAGCTGTGGATCAGTCTCAGACATTCTCTTTTATCAGAGGATAGCTGAATGCGTGGTGAAGACCAGCACTTGGGTGACACATCTTCCTTCAATCTCTTCCAGTCTGACTTCTGGTCTTGTTATGTGACTGAGAATCCCTGCGGGGATGATCTGTTGTCTGGAAGTTGACGGAGAGAACTCTTCCTTCTTGATAATCCCTGGACTTTGCAGTGGTCCTTTGGATTAGGAAGTCATTAGTTTGCACCAGGCGTCCTATTGGTAAGACTGAGTTTTCTGAGTGCATGTTCTGGAAGTTGGGCAATAGGGGCAGTACAGGATTCCTTTTGGTGTACCGACCTCCCCGCTGCACCAAGGATTCCCTGCCCGAGCTGCTTCAGGTCGTGTTGGATGTGCTCCTGGAGACACCTAGCTTGGTTGTCTTAGGGGATTTTAACATCCATGCCGATACAACCTTACAAGGTGCCGCTCGGGACTTCGTGGAAAGCATGGCCACCATGGGGCTGTCCCTGAATAAGTCTGGCCCAACTCATAGCCGCGGACATGCCTTGGACTTGGTGTTTACCTCTATGGATGTTGGTGATCTGACATTAAGTAAAAGCGAAACAAAAGAAGTGCCATGGTCAGATCACTTTCTGGTGCAACTGGACTTCTCCACAACCCTTCCCCTCTGCAGGGAGGTGGGACCGATTCGGATGGTCTGCCCCCGCTACTTAATGGATCCAATTGGCTTCCAGAGAGTGGTAGGGGATGTTTTATCCCATGTCGATGGCCTTTCAGCTGATTCCCTGGTGGCCCGCTGGAATGCGGAGTTAACCAGCGCTATTGACTGTCTGGCTCCGAAGCGCCCTCTCAGATTGCATGGAGCCCGGACAGCCCCGTGGTTTTCCCCGGCGCTGAGGGCGATGAAACAGTCGTTGAGACGGCTAGAGCGCCGGTGGCGGAAAACTCATTTTGAATCAGACCGGACACGGGCTAGAGCTCAACTTTGAGCCTACCAAGTGGCAATGGCGACGGCGAAGAGGACCTTCTTCACCGTCTCCATCGCATCTGCAGAAAACAGCAGCAGGAGACTCTTCCAGGTGGTTCGCAATTTAGCGGAACCACCTGCTCCATCCGGTCCCAGTACGTTCCACATGATCTCCTGCAATGATTTTGCAAAGTTTTTTGCAGATAAAGTCGCTCAGATTCGGGAAGAGGTAGACTCCACCGTGGGAGCAGGGCCGGGGCGGGGGAGTGCTAGAGTCCTGTCTAGTCAAGTTTTGTGGGATCAATTTCAATCTGTTACCTCCGAGGATGTGGACAGGCTGCTTCGACGAGTGAAACCAACCACCTGTCTCCTTGATCCTTGCCCATCCTGGCTTATAAAAGCTAGCCAGGAAGGGCTGGGCGATGGGCTTCGCGGGTTGGTAAATGCTTCTCTCCATGAGGGAGCCTTCCCAGACCCGCTGAAAGAGGCGGTTATTAAACAGCTTCTTAAAAAACCATCTTTAGATCCAGCCAATATGGCCAACTATCGCCCAGTCTCAAATCTTCCATTCTTGGGCAAGGTGATTGAGCGAGTGGTTGCTGAACAACTTCAGGCACGCCTGGAAGAAGCGGACCATTTGGATCCCTTCCAGTCAGGATTCAGGCCTCATCATGGGACTGAAACTGCCTTGGTCGCACTGGTCGATGATCTCCGGCGGGCTAGGGACAAAGGTAAGAGCTGTTTCCTTGTTCTGCTGGATCTCTCAGCGGCTTTTGACACCATCGACCATAACATCCTTCTGGACCGTCTAGAGGGCTTGGGAGCTGGGGGCACTGTCATGCAGTGGTTCCGCTCCTTCCTCCTGGGCCGTGTTCAGAAAGTGGTGGTGGGGGATGAGTGTTCAGACCCCTGGGCTCTCACTTGTGGGGTGCCTCAGGGTTCTGTCCTCTCCCCTATGCTTTTTAACATCTATATGCAGCCGCTGGGAGAGATCATCAGGGAGTTTGGGCTGGGTGTCCATCAGTATGCTGATGATACCCAGCTCTACCTCTCTTTTAAATCAGAACCAGTGAAGGCGGTGAAGGTCCTGTGTGAGTGCTTGGAGGCGGTTGGAGGATGGATGGCGGCTAACAGATTGAGATTGAATCCTGACAAGACAGAAGTACTGTTTGTGGGGGACAGGAGGCGGGCGGGTGTGGAGGACTCACTGGTCCTGAATGGGGTAACTGTGCCCCTGAAAGACCAGGTGTGCAGCCTGGGAGTCATCTTAGACTCACAGCTGTCCATGGAGGCACAGGTCAACTCTGTGTCCAAGGCAGCTGTTTATCAGCTCCATCTGGTACGTAGGCTGAGTCCCTACCTGCCCACTGACTGTCTCCCCAGAGTGGTGCATGCTCTAGTTATCTCCCGCTTGGACTACTGCAATGCGCTCTACGTGGGGCTACCTTTGAAGGTGACCCGGAAACTACAACTAATCCAGAATGCGGCAGCTAGACTGGTGACTGGGAGCGGCCGCCGAGACCACATAACACCGGTCCTGAAAGACCTACATTGGCTCCCAGTACGTTTCCGAGCACAATTCAAAGTGTTGGTGTTGACCTTTAAAGCCCTAAACGGCCTCGGTCCGGTATACCTGAAGGAGCGTCTCCACCTCCATCGTTCTGCCGGGACACTGAGGTCCAGCTCCGAGGGCCTTCTGGCGGTTCCCTCACTACGAGAAGCCAAGTTACAGGGAACCAGGCAGAGGGCCTTCTCGGTAGTGGCACCCACCCTGTGGAATGCCCTCCCACTAGAGGTCAAAGAGAACAACAATTACCAGACCTTTAGAAGGCATCTCAAGGCAGCCCTGTTTAGGGAAGCTTTTAATGTTTAATGGATTTCTGTATTTTAATGTTTGATGGATTTCTGTATTTTAGAATTTCTGTTTTGTTGGAAGCCGCCCAGAGTGGCTGGGGGAACCCGGCCAGATGGGCGGGGTATAAATAATAAATTATTATTATTATTATAATTATTATTCTGTAAATCCGTCTTGAACAGCTAATAAGAGCATTGGATTTCTCTAGAATGGCTTCAAGCTTTTAGACAGGAATGCATTCAAGGAGTCCCAATTGGTGATGCTAGCTCAGCCACTTGGCGGCTGGCACAGTGTTCCACTGGGCTCAGTTGTATCACTAATGCTCCTTAACGCGAAGCCACAAAGAGAGAGATAATCTGAAATTTTGAAATTGGGTGTCAACCAATATGCCGATGACATCCAGATCTCTGTTTATTTAAATAAGTATCCAGCAACAGCTGCCTCAGTTCTAAACCAGTATTTGCAGGTTGCAGCCAGCTAAGTAAGGTTAAACAGGCTGAAGCTGAATGAAGACAAGATTAAGGAAATGTTGGAAATGCTTCTTGGGATAGATAAGCTGGCAATTTTTCTGTCTGACCAGGTTAAGAGCCTGGGGTTCTTCTGAACTCTCTTTTATTTCTGGAAACACAAGTATCAGCAATGGCTAGGAGTGTCTACTGTCAATTTAAGGTGCTACACAGATAGGCAGTTTCCTGGAGAAGATGGATACTGTCATGATAGTACAACTTTCTGGCATACCTTGGATTGATTACTATAATGTGCTTTATGAGAGACAGTCCTTGAAGATAGCGGACTCGAAAGCTTTAATTGGCATATGTTGCCCATTCTACGGTTAGATTGTGGGCTGTCTTGAGCTTTGGAATGGTAAAATATAAACATTTTAAATAAATCCCTGTTTAATTAAAGTGTTATTTCAAGTAAATGAAATATAAAAATCCATTAGAAAGAGAGACATGTTTGCTTATCCACTAAAAGTTACACGTGATCCAATGCAACTTTGTCAGGATTTTGTCGCTTTATAACTATTGCTGGATTGTAGCCACCAAGAACAATAAAAATAATTTCTTGGGTATGAAAGAAAATGACATTTTCAAAGTCATATCTGAAAAAAACAACCGAGGTACTAAACATAGCTGTCACCTATGGTACTAAAGGAAGGGACTAGAGGAAGGAATTTTAATTCCTGCAACAACACCAGATTTATTACTTTGCAAATGTCAACAGTATGCAGAGAATGGAAGGGACACTGATTCCCACCCCCCAACCGAAGTACTAGACCAACTGTTTGCAGATATTACCCAAGACTATGTGCGAAGTTAGAGAAACAAAATGAGAAGGAAACAGTATCATAAAAGATCCAAGGAATTGCGGTGGAGTTTAGCACACCAGAATGCAATGTCAAGGATGAACATTATGAAAGACTAGTGGTTTTCAGCCCGTTCAATAACGGGCGCTAGAATCCTGGGGTTCGGAGAAGCGCTTGCGCAGCGCTTCTCCGAACCCTGGGACCTGTCCTTGCTGTCGGCGGCAGGGGGACAGGAACGGAGGAGGAGAAAGCGCTGGTTTTTACTTCTCCGTTCCTCTCCCGCAGCCGCCGACAGGAAGCAGATATCCCAGGGTTCGGAGAAGCGCTTGCGCAGCGCTTCTCCGAACCCTGGGACCCGTCCTTGCTGTCGGCGGCAGGGGGACAGGAACGGAGGAGGAGAAAGCGCTGCTTTCTCCTTCTCCGTTCCTCTCCCGCAGCCGCCGACAGGAAGCAGACATCCCAGGGTTCGGAGAAGCGCTTGCGCAGCGCTTCTCCGAACCCTGGGACCCGTCCTTGCTGTCGGCGGCAGGGGGACAGGAACGGAGGAGGAGAAAGCGCTGCTTTCTCCTTCTCCGTTCCTCTCCCGCAGCCGCCGACAGGAAGCAGACATCCCAGGGTTCGGAGAAGCGCTTGCGCAGCGCTTCTCCGAACCCTGGGACCCGTCCTTGCTGTCGGCGGCAGGGGGACAGGAACGGAGGAGGAGAAAGCGCTGCTTTCTCCTTCTCCGTTCCTCTCCCGCAGCCGCCGACAGGAAGCAGACATCCCAGGGTTCGGAGAAGCGCTTGCGCAGCGCTTCTCCGAACCCTGGGACCCGTCCTTGCTGTCGGCGGCAGGGGGACAGGAACGGAGGAGGAGAAAGCGCTGCTTTCTCCTTCTCCGTTCCTCTCCCGCAGCCGCCGACAGGAAGCAGACATCCCAGGGTTCGGAGAAGCGCTTGCGCAGCGCTTCTCCGAACCCTGGGACCCGTCCTTGCTGTCGGCGGCAGGGGGACAGGAACGGAGGAGGAGAAAGCGCTGCTTTCTCCTTCTCCGTTCCTCTCCCGCAGCCGCCGACAGGAAGCAGACATCCCAGGGTTCGGAGAAGCGCTTGCGCAGCGCTTCTCCGAACCCTGGGACCTGTCATTGCTGTCGGCGGCAGGGGGACAGGAACGGAGGAGGAGAAAGCGCTGCTTTCTCCTTCTCCGTTCCTCTCCCGCAGCCGCCGACAGGAAGCAGACATCCCAGGGTTCGGAGAAGCGCTTGCGCAGCGCTTCTCCGAACCCTGGGACCCGTCCTTGCTGTCGGCGGCAGGGGGACAGGAACGGAGGAGGAGAAAGCGGCGCTTTCTCCTCCTTCCTTCCTCTCCCCCAGCCGCCGACAGGAAGGACGCGCGCACTCTCCCCCCCCCGCCTCCTCCAACCGCCGCTCCTCACGGCCAGGGAGGGTTGTGAGGAGGCCTTCGCCGGCCTCCACCCCGGCGGGAGCGGCGGTTGGAGGAGGCAGAGTGGGGGGAGAGTGCGCGCGCGCAGTCTCTGCTGTCCAATCCCTGTATCCCTGGGGCACATGCGCAGTGACCCAGGGACACACGGGACATCTGGACGCAGGGACAACATGGACATTATTATATAGGATTAAAGGAATGAGCCAATTCACAAGATCATAACAAATTGGGGTGTAAAAATAAAAATAGAGACTGTCTCTTAAACTAGGTAAATAACATAACACTTGTATTGTAGCTAGAAGACCTGGTTTTATAAGAAGGAACATATCCATCTCTTCATATACTTGGCTTATTGTCAAAGTGATGTAAAGTTTTTCATGTATACAGTGTAGGAGATTAATCAACCTTGATATCAGGAACAATTCATAAATTGGAGAGAACCTGTCAAGCTGCTTGTAAAGTTCAGCAAGTACAAAAAAAGCATTTTGGGATTCTGCAGATCATCAGGGAGATTGGATGCAACAGAAATAAACACTGCTGCAAGCATAGAAAGAGAAAAGGCATTTTTGACAGCTGAAACAAGATACAAAGTAAACTAGAAAAATGAAACCCATGTCCAGTCATAATACTTGCCTCCATCATGTCAAGGTGCATGATAGCAATTGCAAGGCTTAGAAACTTAGAAGCTCCATCCTTATGTTATTATTTATGTTTTAATTAAATTAATTATAAATCATCTTTCAGGGCACCACTGCACTCTCAATGTTGTTGACAACATTTCAGAAGTCCGTAATAATAGTAATTTGAAATAATACTAATTTATCCACAACATCACATTTTTACCCTCCCAAAAGCACCCTGAGCAAGGAACTAATCACATCAATTAATAGACAAGCAGACTGGAGGAAAAAGTTTTAAGATTTTTCTCTGTATTTACAATCACTGGATAATTTCAATGTTTCCCCCAGTTTCTAATTTTTCCAAACTTTCCCATTCAGTTCTCCATGTTTCCTCAGCAAGTAGCAGTTGTCTTGAAAATTCACCAGTATTTTAGTGTGAAATCTGTCCCTATATATACTTTTCTGCAGTTTTGACTACTATATACATTTTTCAGAACACTTTCCTGCAATATAATGCATTTTTGTATGCAATTTTCACCAAAGTATGCATTTCATGCACCCCTCTCTCAACACATTCATTTTTATACAGATTGGCTGCAGAACTGCACTGCAAAATTCAGAGAAATGCAAATTATGAAGGGCAATTGTGTTTTGATTCGTATATTGCTTCGAGAAGTATTAATTAGTAGGTTCTCATTAGAATGCAAACAGAATAAAAATTCTCCCCCATCCCTAGCTCAGGCATGCAAGCCTGGCATTTCCTTATAGACCCAGGGGATTCATTGTACACAAGTAACTACATTGCCCTGGCAAGATGTCTCATTACTTTCAAAGGAGGAGGCTAGTTCCTCTAAGTAATATTTGTGCAAGTGAATCAGCTGCCAAGATTCAAAAGAGTCAAGTTGCCAAGATAGCTCCATGTGTATGTAAGAGTTTTATAGTGTTTAATTTTCAAATTATGTCTCTCTCTGACTCACCTGTCCATCATACCATATAGAAAACAAAAAAAGAGGCAGGATTGTAGCTCAGCACATGCTATGCATACATAAATCCAAGGCCCATTTCATGATATCTCCACATTAGGGCTGTTTGCAAACCTGGAGATCTGTTGCTGCCAGTCAGTGTAGACAAGATTGAGCTAAATGGACCAAAGGTAAGACTTGGTATGAGGTAGGTTCTTACGTTCCTAGCTTCCTAAGAAACCTTCAATAGTAACTCAGCCTGTTGCGTTTACTATACCACAAGATATATAAAAAGGAATTCTTTTTTAAGAGGGTGAAGATCAAACACTATTCATAATGTTAAACATCTATCTACAAAGTGCCTGAATAAAGTGATAGATTATTTACATGATTGCCCATCATTTCACATCAAGTGAGTTCTAAGTGTGAGCATTTCTAAGTGGTGTTTTTCAGGACTGAAACAATTTTACTCTCCTATCTTCCATGCAAATTTTTAAGCACTTGTTTTATTCAACACAACAATGGACCAAGCCAATTTCAAATGCCCGACATAGCTTTACCTAACATATATGCAGATGTGAGTGGTGCATAGAAATGTCAAGTATCTAGTATAATATACAGAAATGTTCATTGGATTTTCTTGTTATTGTGAAACAAGTGTGCAAGGAGTATTTCAATTGTTGTGTTTTCAGAGTTAATTCTAGTCTAGTATTGCCAACTCCAGCAGAAGTTCCCCAAAGTGTCAGAAAGAGAAATCTCGTACTCCTCCTACTCTAATGACTTTTTATGGACAATACTAGGGACTCGACACAGTACAGTGGTACCTTGGTTCTCGAATGGCTTAGTTGTCGAACAAATCGGCTCCTGAACGCCGCAAACCCAGAAGTAAGTGTTCTAGTTTGCGAACGTTTTTAGGAAGCCGAACGTTCGACGTGGCTTCCGCTTCAGTACAGGAAGCTCCTGCAGCCAATTGGAAGCTTGGATCCAATGCAGCACCTTGGTTTTCGAATCGTTGCGGTAGTCGAACAGACTCCCGGAATGGATTAAGTTCGAGAAGCAATGTACCGCTGTATTCTTTTCATGCAGCTGCTATGGCCCCTCATCTCAGTGGAGTTTTATATTAGGATGGTCATAACTGGTAAAAGTGTTCTGCATACGAGAATACTATGAGAATCATCTATTTGCCTCGTACATGTTATTGAAACTGAAAACTTGAGCAAAGGAAATCATTTCCCACCCAGAGCAAAGGTTTGTACGCGCGTGCACAGAATTCTGTGAGCAGTAATTTTTCCTTTTTTACCATTCATGGTCCTCTGGATTAGAATCATCATAGTGAGTGAAAATGGGCTGATTATAACTATAGTTAAAACTAATCTTCAGAATGGGTACTAATATAAATCATAAAGGGGGGGAGACGCAACAATGTAACAGATGGTCCTCCCCTCCTCCACGCAAAGCTACTGGAGATGACAAGCTGGTAATTTTTACAGGGTGGATTAGCTCATTAAAAACGACAAAGGGAAATCTCTGACATTTGAAACACAGAGAGCACACAAAAGCAATATTTATATTTTGTGATGGCCTTAAAGTTTTTTTTAAATAACTATGGCCATGATCCCTCAGTTCCTCTGTTAGCTGAAGAAGTATCTACTGCAACAGTGTACCAGTTACACTTGAGGCCATTTTCAATTGTTGGCCTGCCTTCCTCTCGACCACAACCACACTGACTTGGCATTACTCCTCTAATGTTAAACTGCACAATTTAAAAGGTAATACAGAATGAATATATCCATTGCTTTTCTCGGGAGAGACCTGGTGCCAGGATTTAAACAAAAACCACAGAAGAATGGCACACGCTTGGCAAAGGTTTTACTATTCTGCAAGTCGAAACAGAAATATTTAAGTAAGACCAGAGTGGCATCCAAAGTTGTTATATTGGCTACCAGTTTTCACTCTCTGGTTTTTTTTATAGTACTTTTCTGTTCCTTATACAGTCAAACCTTGATTTCCGAACGGCTTGGTTGCCGAACAAATTGGTTCCTGGGCGCCGCAAACCCGGAAGTAAGTGTTCCAGTTTGTGAATGTTTTTCAGAAACCGAACGTCCGATGTGGCTTCCGCTTGAGTGCAGGAAGCTCCTGCAGCCAATCTGAAGCCACGCCTTGTTTTCAAATGGTTTCAGGAGTTGAATGGACTCCTGGAATGGATTAAATTCAAGAACCAAGGTACCACAGTACAGACTTATATGCCTAATTCAAGTACGCAGATGGAGCTGAAGCTGCATTTCAGTACAATTTCCCCTTCCATTGGTGATTTTAAAGAAAGGGAGCACCAACAACAAAAATAGAAGGACTGAGAGAATGCAGGATTGGGCAGAGACACATTCTAAGGAGCACTGCATTGTAAAATAATAATAATGAAGAGAAACTCTTTTAAGTTTCCATTTAATGCAGATACAGTACCTAAAGGGACGGGATCTGGATTCACTGGACTCTGCTGCCTGGAGTGATTGCTACCAGTGCCTTTTTTTAAATCCTCTGCATCGCTGTACCGCCGTATCCAGTAATTGAGTTCCTCCCGGTCAGCTTCCTGACATCGCCGTAGCACAGTGAGAGATCGCCTTGTTTTTTCCACCATGTCCATGATGCAGTTTAAAAGCTGGAAGTCAGAAAGGAAAAGGTGTCAGAAAGGAAATGATAGGGCTTCACACTACACACATTCCAAGAGTGGGGATTTGAACCTGGGACTCAAACTTACTCTTGACACCATACTTGTTTTTACTGTTTAATCATATTTTATGTCTATTCCATCACAATGCTCTTTCCTTGTTCAAATAACTGGCAGGTTTTAAAGGAACAGTTCTGGAGGGCACCCAATAGACAATTCCTTGGGGGACATACAAATCTCCTGCTCTAATTTCATGTTGCAGTGCTGGCATGGGAGCTGCCATGGTGGAACTTCTTCCCATGCCACTGTGTGATGAAAGAAGCCCAGAGCCATCTGAGAGTCACCCATTCTGCGAGTCTTTTGCATGCTGCAGTTGCCCTAGTTTTCACTGTTGGTGCTGGTACAGGGAGCAGCCTCACAATGGGCTCCTCTAAAGTGGCCGAGTACTTCTTACGCTGCTTCAGGAGTGTGGGAAGAAGCAATGTAACATGGGAAGAAGGCCATAACAGAGTCAACTTCCATGTTATTCTTAAGTTAAGCAGAAATGCCTAGGTAAGTAGCATAAAGGTAAAGGTAAAGGGACCCCTGACCATTAGATCCAGTCGTGACCGACTCTGGGGTTGCGCGCTCATCTCGCATTATTGGCCGAGGGAGCCGGCGTATAGCTTCCAGGTCATGTGGCCAGCATGACAAAGCCGCTTCTGGCAAACCAGAGCAGCACATGGAAATGCCGTTTACCTTCCCCCTGTAGCGGTTCCTATTTATCTACTTGCATTTTTGACGTGCTTTCGAACTGCTACGTTGGCAGGAGCTGGGACCAAGCAACGGGAGCTCACCCCGTCACAGGGATTCGAACCGCTGACCTTCTGATCAGCAAGCCCTAGGCTCAGTGGTTTAACCACAGCGCCACCTGGGTCCCAGGTAAGTAGCATAGTGAACATAAAAACGAATACAACAACCATCATTTGCACAGTACATTCCCCGTTTGTGGAATATTCTCCCCAGGGAGACTCGCCTGGTGCCTTTGTTACGTATCTTTTAGGTGCCAAGCAAAAACATTCCTCTCCTCCCAGGCCTTGACCAAGCTAACTTAATGAATTCAGATCTGAGAAGATCTTTCAACTGGCTCTTTCCAAGTCATAAACTTTGTCCATAAGCTCATTAGCTCATGCATGTGACAAACCTGAACTGCCTAACCTTTGGTTACCTACAGGAGGAAACAGATGGCAACACAAAAGAAATTCTTCAAGCCACAAGCGTATATGGATCAAGGTGCAAGTTTCTCTCGTGCTGTTTGGGAAGCCCTGAATAATTTAAATAGTACTCATTTCATAATGCTTATTACTTGGAGACTGCAATCTACTTATACATCTATTGAGACACAAAAATGCACAGGTATTTCTTACATGGTCGAGGTGTTTCCATTCTTCTGCCCATTCTCTGTCTGTTAGCCTATGATCAATCATTTCTTCTTGACGTGTGCCATGCAACCCTGCCAAAAACAAGCAACCCCCCTGAAATATTAATAACATGCAAGAGTCAACTAGCAATAATTTAATTTTCCACGTATACCCATAAATTATAGGCATTCACAACACTGCCTGGTTATGAGGCACAACCATTACACAACACACGGATCAGATACACCAGCGTCAAGCAAATGAAAGAGGCACAGAATAAGATCACAGAGCCTGAGGTATAATAACACCTTCCAAGTCCCCATCAGCAGTTCTGGAGAAGTAGACAGTCGATTAAAAAAAAAAGACACACAAAAAATACAGACTTGCCCCATTGATCCTCAGTATTATGAGATCAACAACATTGCTAGACAGTGATAAGTGGAACACAAGCAGGCATATCACATTCCAGTCCAATCAATAAACAGGAATGGGGATGGGGGCAAAGAGAATTTATTTATTCATTTATTTAAAACACTTCCAGACTGCTTCCTCATGCTCAAAGCAGCTGACATCATATAATAAAAGGCATCTGATGAAGAAAACTACCTCCCCCCCCCCAATTGAGTGAAACATACAAAGCCCTCTGTGATACATTCACAGAATCAACTGTGCAAAAACAGCAGATAAAGGCAAGGATCTCCTCGCATAACAGGCCAAGCATTCCAAAGTTTAGGGGCCATAGTGGTAAAGACCCTGCTGATGGCTGTCATCAATCTAATCTACTGCAGTGACAACCCACAGAGCTTGATTGTCCAATCACGTCTGGCACACTGGCTAATATAGGGAGGTGCAGTCTCTCAGATAGGTGGGTCCCTTGCTATGCACCAGAAAACTGGCTTTGAATGTAGTGTATCTGATCAAAATGGCTACAGTGCCATTGTGCCACAGTGTATGGAACACTGTGCATTAGATCTGGATCCTAAGTACTGTAGTGCAAGTTTTGTTCTGCTCACCAAGATGCCTCACCCCACTGCAACAGCTCCCCACACCCTATTCAGGATGGTCTCTTTGCCCACCAGAAAGACTTGCAGTGGAAGAGCTGCAAGACTTCCACTGCAAGACTTCCACTGCAAGAGCTGCGGTGCTTAAAACTGAAAGAAAGGGACTATATCTGCTGGCCTCTGTTCCACCTGAAGGAGTTACTTCAGGAAAGGACGTAGCTCAGTGATGGAGCACATTCAATCTCTGGCATCTACAGGTAGAGCTAGGGAAAAACCTTGTCTGAAATTCTAGAGAGGTGCTGCCAGTCAATAATAAATTAGGTGGATAAATAGTCTGACTCAGGAAAATATTGCTTCATATGCTTATTCTATCCAGTTTCTAGACCCGAGATAAATCCTCCAGCACTGATTGTGACTTGGTCTCTTTCTAGAACACATTGGCATTCAACACAAGATCTGCTCCAGAAAATAAAATAAAAACCCAGCTGAAACAATGATTACACAACGAAAACAATGACATTAAATGGAAGTGAATGGCAAGAGGGCAACTGAACTTTCAATAGTTTGTGCAAGTCAATACAGTCTTAGGGCACAAACTCCTGGCAATTCCACTGCAGATTGATGTGGAAGACACACAAAAAAGCACATATATTGTTTTGTCTAACTTCATTTTATTTCAACAGGCCATGAAAGATGCATCTACCGGGGGGGGGGGCATAAGAATAAAATAAACATTTCTATGACTTTCTGAACCCGGATTTTCTTTTAATCAAACATATTTTTACTTATTAAACATTTGTGATTTCTGGCCATCCCAGAAACAGGAATGTAGGAAAAGGCAGAGCATGTCTAAACTGCAGCATTCCTACCGGTACTTTCTAACTCTGCAGGGGCGGAGAGCAGGGCAATTTACCGGAGGGATTCTTTCCCTTACCCATCTTCAGACATGCGCTGCGATCAGTTCAAGGACTGTATTATACATTTCTCTACTAATAAAAGAGCAACTGAAGTTTGATGCCTATGTAGAGCAAACCAAGAGGAAGAGCTTTGCTTACCCATAGGTCTGTTTCTGTCCCTGAGGTCCCTGTGGTTGGGGTGTCTGTATGAGTCCCTGTAGTGGTGGGCGATGGCCATATCATCCAAACGGTAATGTTGAGGTGGAGGCGGAGTGGGGTGAGGCAGACCATTGGGCTGGTAAGACAAACCATTATTTGGACTGTACCGCTGGCCTGGGCTAATAGTGCAGGGCCGCTTGCTTGGATGCTCTGAGTGCAAAGGCTCTCTGTCAAAGCCATTTTCTTTGGTTCTAAAGAAGAAAAGGGGCAACACATTTTGTGAAAGAGTTATTTCCTCCCTACAGGGAAGGTGAGTGTAACTTTCATAGCACATACAGTAGATGAGATACATTTATTCATGGTGTACATTTATTTCAGACTCCACTAAAAGGCGGGCAAACACAGGATTTATTCCAGCTTGTACCCTGCTTTGCTTTAAAGCTGAGAAATCGCCACATTCATAAATTGGTAGAAATCCTTTCTTCATGTGGGCATCTTACAATTTACTAGAGCCACTTTTTTCTTCTATTGCCCAATGCATGGGCCCATAGCTACGAATATGCGGCTCATTTGTGATTTTGCTTCTTGGTAAGGGACCCAGGTGGCGCTGTGGTTAAACCACTGAGCCTAGGGCTTGCTGATCAGAAGGTCGGCAGTTCGAATCCCTGTGACGGGGTGAGCTCCCATTGCTTGGTCCCAGCTCCTGCCAACCTAGCAGTTCGAAAGCATGTCAAAGTGCAAGTAGATAAATAGGAACCGCTACAGCGGGAAGGTAAACGGCGTTTCCATGTGCTACTCTGGTTTGCCAGAAGCGGCTTTGTCATGCTGGCCACATGACCTGGAAGCTATATGCCGGCTCCCTCGGCCAATAATGCGAGATGAGCGCGCAACCCCAGAGTAGGTCACGACTGGACCTAATGGTCAGGGGTCCCTTTACCTTTTTTTAAGGTTGTAATGATCTCATATCGGAGAACGATCGTTGCTACTTTTTTTTTTACAGTTTTTCTTGGAATCTATAGATAAAAATCTCTTTCAGACTTAGGAAGTTATTGACAAGAGTTTTAATCCTCCAAAAACTGTGCCATCAAGAAGAGTACTATCAAGTGCCATAACATTAAAAGTGTTGGTATTATTAAAAACATTCGTAAGAGTGAAAGATCAGTTTTTTATATGTAAACATATACCAAACCTTAAACGAAAACTGAGAATTCTGTGAATTTCCCCCCAGAGAGAAATATAATAGAAATAGAAACACTTTATTTGAATTGCATACTACTGATACAATGTAGCAATATCTTTTACAGAATTATGAAAGCTCTCAAGTAAACAGCATGCAGACATTTCTAGAACAGAAAAATATGATAGCCTAATAATAATAATAATAATAATAATAATGATTTTGCATGGGAAATATCATTAGTTCTCTACCAACCGTAACACATTCAAATATTTGCATTTCAGAGATTTTGCAGATGCATTTTGGAAGCCCCACATATAACGGTTTTTCTTAAACTGTTTGTATAGTAGCAACTACAGCACAGGTGTGTGTGGGGGGGGAACCCACTGCTGTTGATATGACTACAACTTTTCCTACATGGGTCATGATAGGCGGAAAAAGTAAAAGCACAGGGTTGAAAGGAAACCATGTCATAAAATGTTTATACAACAGTACTTTTAAAATGGTCATGCTGCTTTCTGAAATTGGATCCTTTCAAACAAAACGATTGCTGCCATCCTACTGCACATACTGCTATGCTACTTGGAGAACTTTCTGTGCTTTTTCCTCGTCTCATTGTATTAAGTTGCTATTACCCAGGGAGTGGCGGACAATTCTACCTTTGATATGCCTGTCGACACTAGCAGAAATGAAAGCTTTACTTTTGAAAGAAAAGAAATCCCCCACATGCTTTTGTGATAAGAGGATACCATGTAGTTAAGATTGTGCATCTGACTGGCCCAACTTAGACTGATTGAACTAGATTGCAATGGACTGAAAAATCTGGATTGCAGATAAACTGTTTACAAAACGTAAAGATTATAAGCATTTTTAAAATGCTTTATTTATTGTTCTGGGTTCCAAGTGGCAGAATGTATCTGAATCTTAACTTTCATCTATGCAGATTTTTGTGGAACCTGGAAGCTTTCCCATTTCTATGCAAACCTATAAATAAACTATAGGTAAAGGTAAAGGGACCCCTGACCATTAGGTCCAGTCGTGACCGACTGGGGTTACGCGCTCATCTCGCTTTATTGGCCGTGGGAGTCGGCGTACAGCTTCCAGGTCATGTGGCCAGCATGACAAAGCCGCTTCTGACAAACCAGAGCAGCACATGGAAACACCATTTACCTTCCCGCTGTAGCGGTTCCTATTTATCTACTTGCATTTTGACGTGCTTTCGAACTGCTACGTTGGCAGGAGCTGGGACCAAGCAACGGGAGCTCACCCCATCACAGGGATTCGAACCGCTGACCTTCTGATCAGCAAGCCCTAGGCTCAGTGGTTTAACCCACAGCGCCACCTGGGTCCCCAAAACTATAAACTATACAAAACTATAAACTATACAAACTATAAACTATACACTATAAACTATACAAAACTATAAACTATACAAACCAATGAAATGCACCACTTCAATTAACATACATTGGATGTATCTGATTTTGTTATACTCAGAGCAAACCCACAGAAATTATACCACTGACTTGGGATTCCAGGTGGGCAGCCTTTACCACGTGGCACAGCCACAGCATGGCTCTGGAACCGTATGGCTGGGACAGTGGGGGAAGAGATGCTTGGTGTCTCCCCTTCCCGGCCATGCTGGGATGCCAGCTGGATCCTGCCCCATGGACCTATCAGGCCACAGAGGGGATGAACATACTCCCACTGTATTTCAGGGGGTGGCCTGTTGTGCGTCGCCCTCTTGGATGATCACTGTAGGATTCACCAACCACCCACACAGGAGGTGAACGGGCAGGATGAATGGGACCTTCCTGTGGTTTATTGGCCACAATATTTAGACCCAGGGAGGAATTTGCCTACCTCATAGCAACTGTCACAACTTTGGCAGATAAGACATTGGGTTGGATCCTTAATTGAGCAGGTACCCCATTAAAGGGTCTAGGAGGAGTGACTCTGTCTGGGAGCCCATTGGGGGCCAATGGGCCAATGGCACCCAGTGCATGTCAGGGGCAGCTCCCCACTTCAGGGCTTACCTCAACTGGTTTATCAACCAGCAGGTGGGCTGCTTGATATTAGATTCATACCTAATGGCTTGGCAAAACCAACTGGCATCTGTAATCAATAAAGTTGTGGCCTATTTTAACCCAAATACCAGTCTCCTGTGTTTAGTTATATGGTCTGGCCTACAGCGCACCGCAAACATCCTGTACCCACACCAGCAAAAGGAGTTATGTAAGTCATGACTAACTTGTCAATTGATTTCTGTAGGCTTTCCCTGACTATGACATAGACAGGGAATGCAACTTCTATCCTTTGGAACCAACTTGGCCAAACCATTAAAAAAATAGTAATGTGGAAATGATTTATATGTGACCACTACTGAGACAATATTCTTAACACCTTGTCACACACGACTTTTGAAAGGAGACCGATAATTAACAGGGATGCTGTGAAAGCTGTTATCTTTCATGCTTGAAGTGAAAATTGCATATCCACACATGAATAAAAGTCTCAAGCAGGCTGCAGAGTTTGTGAAAAAAACTACAATGTGCAGGATGTTCTGCTGTTAAGCTAAAGGTGATCAGCACTGGGTCTGTGCCTTTGCATGGGAAACAATGCACCAGTTAAGCTAGGTTGTGACTTCCATCGCTCTGACGACCATGTAAAAGTGACTACTGCTCTGTTTATATCTTGTAAGTATTTACAAGCACCATAGTTAGGCTCAGTCTGCTAATAAGAAGGAAATTCATGCTGCACATGCTCAGAGAAGCAAATAATAGTTCTCATGTGCCTGGGACCTAAAACTTGACTGGCAGTCTATCATCTGCTCTCTGTTCTGCATAACAGGGATCGAACCTAGACCAGGCTTCCTCAAACTCAGCCCTCCAGCTGTTTTTGGACTACAATTCCCATCATCCCTGACCACTGGACCTGCTAGCTAGGGATCATGGGAGTTGTAGGCCCCAAACAGCTGGAGGGCCGGGTTTGAGGAAGCCTGACCTAGACCTTCTGCTTGCAAAACAGGTGTCCTATCACAAAGCACCCACATTTCTGATTGGCAGAAGCAGAATGCAAGACCAAAGGACATCTCCATTATAGGAACATGAAAAATGTGGTGGAGGGGATAGGGACAGCAGCTACTAATCCACATTTGAATTAGGTCTGTAGGAAATGGATGAAACACCCCTCCCAAACAATTAGCTTACAAACTCAACTATAGTGGGTGTTCAGTAGACAGGAGGATGTATGGAGAATATATCTGAACTGTTGTCCATAATTACCAAGGTGACTGTTGTCCACCTATGGATCTGGGGAAGGATTATTTAATTTCTTACTAGAAACTGAGCCTGTGTAATGCTACCTTATTCTTGTTGGCAAAATGCAAATAGAACAATAGCTTCTTTTACAAGGTAATCAAATGGCAAATGAAGGTGCTTTTAAAATGTGCAACGGCGTGCAATTAACGACACAGGAATATCCTAACATTATGGAAATTGCACATCACTTTTGTGGATAAGTGTTCTGAGCAAACAAAGCTCTGGAAGAAAGACAAATGTATGTTGACAATAAGGCAAGTGGGGAAAAAAGAACTTGAGAACTGCTGAAAACAACACAACAATAATTGTTCCTATTGCCAAGACCAACAATCAAAAAAAGGTCAGAAGCAGGAAATTAGTCAGTGAGGCAGTTGGAGCATTATAGGATAAAAGTGTTTCTGCCAAAGGAGTACAGGGAAATTGCAGAGAGGCTGAAAGGATTTTGTGCCTGTCTTTGCTACAAAAGATGCAGGTAACCTATGCGTAGGCTGACTTTTTTGAGGAGATAGTCTGAAGGACTGAGACAAATAGAGATGATCTTCTAAGGCTTACTGGCAACTAAAAATAACAAATTGCCAGGACCAGATGGCATCCACCCAAGAGAACAAATCAAATATGAAACTGCTGATCTTCTAACAAAAATACGTAACTTGCCTCTAAAACTGGCCTCCATACTAGCAATGTAAATAGATGTTGCATTGGAAAATAGCCAATGTAACACCTACTTTTTAAAGGAATCCGGGAAATTACAGATCAGTTAGCTTAATGTTAATATCTTTATGGGTAAATTAGAGAAGCACATTATCAAAGATAAGTATTACCAACTCATTATTAAAGATTCTGTCATATCAAGCATGAAGAAGAACATGTCTAAAGAAGAATCAGCATGGCTTCTGCAAAGGGAAGTCCTCCTTCACTAAATCTTAGAGCTCTCTGAGAGTGTCAAGAGCATGTCGGTCTCACAGACACTGTAAACTTGGATTTCAGAAAGATTTTTTGTCTCATTCAACTTAGCAGGACTGGTTACTGCAAACAGTAATAGGAATAAAAGAACAATTCTCAAAGTGGAGGGAAGTACTGGAACCTGTAGTTTTAAAGTTGTTTATAAATGATATGGAATTAGGAGCGAACAATGAGGTGGCCAGGTTTGTTGATGGCACCAAATTGATGACCCCCCAAGCAGACTGTGAAGAACTTAAAAAGAAACACACCACATTGAGTGGATGGCCAATTTATTTAGGCCCCCCCCCCAGAATGGGGCTGGGTGGAGTAGCATTCCAGTCCTTGAACTATTTTTTTGGACTAATTTTGAACCCAATTGAAATGGAAGATCTTGGGGAAAAGCACAACCAGCTGGAAACTGAAGAAAAGAAACTGGATAAACATTCTCGCTGCCCCCCACCATCTTCCACATTGCTGGTTACAAAATTCAGTAAATGAATCCCAAATATCCATAAAGTTGCCTCATCTTTGATATCTTTCCTTTGTTCTTATAAAGCAAGGCAATTTAGCCAATGACACACACACATTGTTGCTTTTCATTATGCTGTATCTAGAAAGTTAGGTAATTAATATATACTAGTTACAGGTAGGTAGCTGTGTTGGTCTGACGTAGTCGAAACAAAAAAATAAAAAAAAATCCTTCCAGTAGCACCTTAGAGACCAACTAAGTTTGCCATAAGTATGAGCTTTCGTGTGCATGCACACTTCTAGGGGCTACAGTTATTTATGTTTAACTGGTATGTTTAGCCTGGAGAAGAGAAGGTTAAGGGGTGATATGATAACCATGTTCAAATATATAAAAGGATGTCATATAAAGGAGGGAGAAAGGTTGTTTTCTGCTGCTCCAGAGAAGCGGACACGGAGCAACGGATTCAAACTACAAGAAAGAAGATTCCACCTCAACATTAGGAAGAACTTCCTGACAGTAAGAGCTGTTCGGCAGTGGAATTTGCTGCCAAGGAGTGTGGTGGAGTCTCCTTCTTTGGAGGTCTTTAAGCAGAGGCTTGACAGCCATCTGTCAGGAATGCTTTGATGGTGTTTCCTGCTTGGCAGGGGGTTGGACTGGATGGCCCTTGTGGTCTCTTCCAACTCTATGATTCTATGTAGCAATTTCACTATATTCTTTACATATAGGTTCCTTGGCATGAGACAGAAGAAAAAGCATTGGATCAAATGTGATGGAAAAGTCATTGTGCCACTTCCTGAAATAGGGTAGAAGTCGGGGGGCGGGGGAGAGAAGAGTCATTTCTGGCGTGAGGAGAGTATTTTTTCATCTGACATACTATACAGTTATAAAAAATAGATGTACATATATGTGTGTGAGTGTGTTGTCTCCTCAGGTGTCACTCTCTTCTCTCATTCAATGACTGATGGCTCCCAGTATTATTACAGGAACAGATTGATCTTTTTAATGAGCTAGTTTAATAGACTCCAAAATCTCACTGTGGCTGCTCATCCGTATCAGACCATATGCACCAAGAAAACATTCAGTGAAACACAGAGCTCTGCAGGCTGCTCCTACAGTAGTCCTGGGTATATATAATATTTAAGATACTAAATTATAGTATATTATATTAATTGTACTATATGTTTTTCCTGGTTGTCCACAAACCCTTATGGTAAGTGTGGGGACATACACAAGGCAGAAACAAGGAATACGGTACCCCTTTTCAGCCTTTTTGAACAGGCAGCCCTGAATATGACAAACACCGAGGAAGTGTGAGGGGTGGATAATAGATTTATTAGCTTTATTTTAACTAATTTCCACCCCACCTACTCAATTTTTAAAGTGCGGGGGGCATTTCTCACTAGGGACTTAAAATCAATAAAAATTATAATGTCTAAATGCAAGTATTCTGTCTAAATACAATATTGGATAGTAACAATATCCAAATCCACCAAAGTCGCAAAAAAATGGCTAAGAAAAAGAACAGCAAGCAGAATTAAGCTTTATCCCTTCAAATCGTTTGTTCTCTTTAATTGTTGCTGTCCACATGCATCTCAAGGAAATCTACAAACGTATCATAAAAACAACTTGATGCGCATTAAACGGCTTTCAATAGATCAGCAATAGGCCAAATCTCTGCACTTCAATAGGAGCAGCTTTCTGCAAGCTATCAAAAAGGTCCTGTTTCCTACACAATAGCAGGACTTATTGAAAGATCTTTATACTTGTAAAGGCTCATCATCTGAGAGAAGTTTCTCTTCAAAATATCCTGGACCCAGAATGAATGGAACAACATGCAATTTAGCTTACACGGAGATGGTAGTCTTTCGGCAACTTGAATGCACTTCTCAGCTTTTCTGCCTAGCTGTAGTTAGGTTTTGCAGGTTTTGAAGCACTACAGAACCTTGTAAAACCTGTTTGAGCTGAGCTTGGTGAAAATCATAAACACAGGCTTGGATAGAGTGGTTTGTTTCTGTTAGGGGAAATTCTTCATGGCAGTACTATTTATAGCCTAGTAGAAAAGCACTGTATGAGAAATCGAGAGTCATTCTGTCTCTGCAAACACTTGTGCAATGGTATGCATGAGCTCTTTCCAAAATCTCTTTATGGCTCACTAAAGTTCATATTTGGCAGCCTGTAACTTCCTTATTCACCAGGTTTTTCATGCTGCAACAAAACTCAAATTAGGGATGGGGGAGAAATTTGGTTCAGTTGACGTTCACACTTCCCAAAACAATATGTGAACCAAAATGCAGCTATTTAAAATGTGAACTTCTCTGAATTTTGTGACACAGTTCTCCAACCAAATAATGAGTATACAAGTACAAATATTAGGGGAAAGTGTGCACTTATTAGTGAAAAATATACAAAATACATTATATTAGGGGGAAATGCTTTCAAAAATATGTATGGTAGGCAAAATTGCACATGAAAAGGTTTATGTTAGAATGATTATGAATTTTCATTAGGATATTTTATTTTATTGCAAACTGATGCAGAAACATGGATATCTCAAATGTAAGTCTGGAAAAATGTGAAACAGAGAGAAACTGAAATTGACTGATTTGCCCTAAGCCCCAAAGCACTATAGTGCTGCAATACAAGACGTGTTCTGATAGCACTTGTGTAAGAGTTCACAAAATGATGATAATACATTTTATCTTTCCAATCTTTGGATCCATGTCACTGTAGACTTCCAGTGCTGCCACCAATGGCAGATATTAAAAAAACTTCCCAGTACCTGACAAAAGCAGTGAACAATTTTGATGTCATAATTTAAATCTGCCAAAAGATTATCACAACACCTTTTGTTCAGTAAAATTGATTGATTTAACTAACTAACTAACTAACTAACTAACTAACTAACTAACTAACTAACTAGATTTATATACGATACTCCTAGATTGTAATGAAACCGCCAAAGTAGTTAGCTAAGTTTTGCCCTGCAAGGATGGTTTCATATGGTTGACTACTGTAATTCGGATTCTCAAATTGCAAGATAGTCTGAAATGTTCAGACTGCAACAGGATTATCTCCCATCTATATGTCTGTGGCATAAATATTGTGACATCTTGGACCATGTCATGACCTAATTGACTTTGGATCCAGATGGGTGAGATTTCCCCCTGTTTCTTTTATTCAAGTACTCATGTAATCTTGGTGTGCCGTGATATCCTGTTAACATCCGGAGTTGACTATACAGATGACAATGACAGTGTCATGTCTAATATTAAAATGGATCATCTATACTGAACTCAGCTTAAAAGGTGAGCATCAACAATTAAATTACTTATAATTGCTGTTGATTAAATAAAAGCAGTTTCCCTTCTAGCTATTCCATGAGCCTGTGCCAAACATTGCTCAGATATCTGAACTTCATTTCCTTCTCTTTTGATTTATGCTTGTTCAGAAGGAGTCATAGGACAGTGCTTTTAAAAATCATGAGGAGTAAACTGTGGTCGCCAAAAATAAGCCAGAAACTGGAAACTAACTACTAGTCGTAAGAACAAGGAAAATTGAAAGCATAAGGGAAAACATTGTGGCTTAGCCTTAAAATCATCTAGAGCCAAGAAATCAAATGCAATCTTCTATAGATAAAAATAAAATAAAAATACTAGGGCCTGATCCAATCCACTGAAGGCACAATAGTTCACACAGAATTCTGGTAGGCTCTATTATTACTAGTATTATTATTTAATTAAATTTATATACCAGCCTTCATCCATGTATCATAGGGTGGTTTACAATATAAAACCACAAAAATACATGCTATAGTTACAAACAAAACTATACCTCCCCACAGTTTAAAAGGTCATACATAGATTGTTTAATTAGTCAAAGGCCTAGAAGAAGAGGGATTGTTTTTCCTGGTGCCTAAAGATATATAAAGAAGGCACCAGGAGAGCCTCCTTGGAGAGAGGATTCCACAAGCGGGGAGCCACAGCAGAAAAGGCCTGCTTTTGAGTTGACACCTTCCAGACCCCTTGTGGAGGAGGCACACGAAGAAGGACCTCGGATGATGATCACAGGGTCTGGGTCGACTCATTTGGGGAGAGGCAGTCCTTTAAGTATTGTTTTCCCTTTACCACATTTACACGCAGGCAGCGCTGGGGCATGTAATAATAATAATAATAATAATAATAATAATAATAATAATAATAATATATTATTATTATTATTATTATTATTATTATTATTATTATTTATACCCCACCCATCTGGCTGGGCTTCCCCAGCCACTCTGGGTGGCTTCCAACAAAATATTAAAATACAGTAATCCATCAAATATTAAAAGCTTCCCTAAACAGTTAGGGGGAACAACTACCGCATCCCTATATAGCATTCCTGTTCAGCTCAGTGAAAACGATATGTGAGCCAGGGAGCCAGATTGGGATATACCGTAGATGGCTGGAAAACAGCTCTTTAAACCAGAACATAAACCATCTCTCCCTCTCCTGGCCTATATTGAATGTTTTCTCAAGACAAAAACAAGAAACAGAGAAAGTGACAGTCATATCTGGAATCCAAATGATCTTCTAGCCACTTTAATTGTGCCTGCAACAAACCAAACAATTTGTTGGCTAGTACCCGTGAACAGAGCTCCATTATAATCCTAATTATTTAGGGGCAAATTGTGCCTTCAGGCTTATCATGAAAAAGCAGAGTTCTCCACCGATTACTGATAATGGAACATTCTGTTGCATTCAAGCATAACTTAATTAATTTATTTTAACTTGATTTTTAGCCTGCCCTCTTCCAACTATAAAAACCAACCACATTTCTATCAAAATAAAAAGCCCAGCTTTTTGCAACGAACTCTGTCAATAAATTCATCCCGCCTCGGTGCAATGGGATGCCACCAGAGCACTCGCAGATGCGGCTAAATACAGAACAGCAGATGCAATTGTATCAAATATGCTACAGGGCAACTACCTAGTGCCCATGGACACCAATGTACCCCCAGAGGGCTGCCATGGTGCCCACTAGGCTACCATCCCCATACTGTATCCGAGTAGCGATAAATTAAAATGGCTTCCCATGCTGCTTCTCCAGCAGTTTGTAGTTCCTTGCTAAGCCTTTGCTGCACATGCCCACTTCCATTCTAATTGGATGACAGCAGGCCTTTAAATTTGTTAGAAGAAAAAGGGAAGGACGAGTGGTGACTGAGCTATACCCGTGTGTGTGAAATGGAGTAAAGGTAAAAGAAATAAACTGAGAGGTAGGGCAGAAAATGAGATGGGTAGTGCATTCACAACTCCAAAAAGAGAGAACCTGCGAGGATGGTCCAGAAAAGTGGGAAGACCAAAGCTATGGGGCAGTGCAGTAGGAATGTGTGTGGATGAATTGGGTAGATGCTCATGAATGGATGGATGGAAGGTGGGATGTATCTCAGTTGTGTGTGTGTATTTGTGTGCACATGCACACATACATGTGTTGGTGGTAGGATTCATGAAAAGAGGAGAAAGATTGGGGAAGTGAATTCATTTAGAGGTAATTTCAGGAAATTAACTGACTAGCCTTCTGTGTGCTCAG